>NW_027970199.1:0-207 GCF_054177405.1 Leptonychotes weddellii
CGCCCACCCGCCCCTGGACCTGCCGCCCTGCGGAGAGCTGGGCGGTGGGGGGGCTCGCGAGGCCCCCGGGGGCTGCTGCCCCTTTGAGAAACTAGTGTTACTGCAAAATGGCTTTTCCGCCAACTCTTCTTCGGGCTTCGGCTCGCGTTCCGAGCCTTCACCTCAAGGCCAGGTGCAGCGGCCAGGCGCTGTCGCAGGGGGCTTCCC
>NW_027970200.1:0-207 GCF_054177405.1 Leptonychotes weddellii
TCTCTTATTCTATTTGATCAAAATGACAGCAGGACGAGGTAGTTAGAATAGGACTTGTCTCCGTTTTCCAGGTGGGGAAACTGAGGCTCAGTGGGGTGAAGGGACCTGCTCACGGTTATGGAGTCACTTGCTGGTAGAGCTGGATGGAAAACCCAAGTCTTTCATCCAGGGCTCTGCCCATGTGCCACATTTTGCTGGCGTTTCCTA
>NW_027970201.1:0-207 GCF_054177405.1 Leptonychotes weddellii
CCACCCAATTAAGTAGTTTATTGTTGAATAGAATTAGAGTTTTTTATTCTGTTCTAATAAGACTAACTAATATGATGATATTTTCTCCTCGATGTGTATCGTACCATGTTTATCATAAACAAAAACCGAGCCAGAACGTACATAAAAAAAACTTTGCGGATCGACCCCCATTATATCAATAGCATATTTATTATCTGTAGCTAATAA
>NW_027970202.1:0-207 GCF_054177405.1 Leptonychotes weddellii
TCTGCAAGATGCTGTGTGGGCCAGATTTTGCAGTAATACTTAAACACCTTGACCCATATAATAAGCCATGTCTTCCTTTGGGAGCTAAAGGGACTTCCTGGAACCTGCAGGCTGTAAAAATGTTTCATTTAGCCTCCTAAGATTCTGGGATTACTGCTTCAACTCTCTAATGACAACATGAACATTGGTTCCCCCCAAATCCAAAAC
>NW_027970203.1:0-207 GCF_054177405.1 Leptonychotes weddellii
CCAAGAAGCCCCTGGGGAAGCCGGACCCCAAGGCCTGCACCTGCTGCTTTATCCGAACTCGAAAATGGCAGAAGGGGCCAGAGCCTCCCTCCAATTAGGTTGGACCCAAGGGTCAGCTGCTGCAGCTCAGCTTGATGGAGGCCATGCTGAAGGCTGGTCTTCACCCCGGGGAGACTGAGGCAGCTGGGTTAGAAGACGAGGCAAAGG
>NW_027970204.1:0-207 GCF_054177405.1 Leptonychotes weddellii
GGCCGAGTACCCCGGGAAGGAGGATCCCGCGGACGGCTGCAGCCCGAGGTAATCACCGTGGATGACGGACGGGGCCGCTCCTCGCCCAGGAACCCGACCCCGGCGACTCGGAATGCGGACTCCAGAGGTGGCACTCTCGATCAGGACAAGTTTCTCGCGGTTTGAAGGGGTCCTGAAACTGTCACTAGTTATTATTTAATTAGCCTT
>NW_027970205.1:0-207 GCF_054177405.1 Leptonychotes weddellii
CTGGAACGCAGAGGGGACCCCCAGACCCCCTCCCTGGGAGCCCTCGGAGCTCCCAGCCTAACCGGTGGGTCAGCATCTCACCCACGGTCAGCAAGTGGGCGATACAGAGCTAGAGCATCTCGAGCACGAGACCTTGCACGAGCCGTGGGGCAGCTAAGATCTAGAACCCTCTGACGCACCAGAACGTGCCCCAGCGCTGACTCGAGC
>NW_027970206.1:0-207 GCF_054177405.1 Leptonychotes weddellii
TATTTTGTACACTTGAAATTAATGTAACATTCTGTGTCAATTATACTCAAATTCAAATTTTTTTATTTTTATTTTTTTATTCTTATGTTAATCCCCATACATCACATCATTAGTTTTAGATGAAGTGTTCCATGATTCATTGTTTGTGCATAACACCCAGTGCTCCATGCAGAATGTGCCCTCCTCAATACCCATCACCCGGCTCAC
>NW_027970207.1:0-207 GCF_054177405.1 Leptonychotes weddellii
AGTTGACAGCACTGTTACTTAACCTGGAGATGGCAGTGGATTTCAACCTGGGAGCTGTAGGGGGACTTTGAGGGTCTGTGAGTCCCCAGATTTGTGGACAAAAATCATGCATGTACATAGGTACATCTTTCTAGGTGACCAAAACTTTCATCAACTCCTCCAAAGGATCTGTGCCCCCTGAATGTTCTCTCACTCACCCTGCTGATT
>NW_027970208.1:0-1128 GCF_054177405.1 Leptonychotes weddellii
TAAATGCAAGCCTTCGTCTTATCCCTAAGTTCCAGGGATCCAGTTTCCCTTCTTGGAAACTACTGTTACCAGTTTCTAAGGCATCTTATTGCAGCATTTTGAGCAGAGGAGTAACATCTTCTGACTTATATTTCTAATGGACCACTCAGGCTGCGTATTAAGAAGAGACTGCTGTAGAAGCACAGGGCCAGTTGGGAAGTTATTACAAAAATTTAGGTAAGTAAAGAACTTCCTTAACTCAGCTACCCAAAGACACAAGAAAATAGAATTACGTATTTTTTTTAACTTCAGAAAAAGTTAGCATCTGTATCTTTGGGTTAGAACAGCTTTCTCTGAACCCACCAACTTCAACTAGTCTCCCCCACAGTTTCTGTCAGAGCACTTGAACTTTTCCTTCACAGCACATAACACAACTTGTAATGATCCCTTTTGTGTTCATTTGTTTAAAAATGTCTTACATTTTAACCCTTTTTTAACCTTCTTTTCTTCTTTTATTAAAGTAGAGTTGACACACAATGTTACATTAGTTTTGGGTGTCAAGCATAGTGATTCGACAACCTATACATTATGCTGTGCTCTCTGTACCATCCGCCACCATACAGTGCTATTACAATACCATATTCCCTGTGCTGTACCTTTTATCCCTGTGACGTATACACTCCACAAGTGGAAGCCTGTGTCTCCCCCTCCCCTTCACCCATTTTGCCCATGTCCCACCCCATCCCATCCAGAAACCACCAGTTTATTCTATGTGTTAATGGGTTTCTTCTTACTTTGTTTTGTTTTTTCAATTCCACATATAAGTGAAATCATATGGTATTTGTCTTTCTCGAACTTACTTCATCTAGTATTATACCTCAGAGGTCTATCCATACATTTTCCCAAAGAAGACATACAGATGGCCAATAGGCACATGAAAAGATGCTCCATAACACTAATCATCGGGGAAATGCAAATCAAAACCACATTGAGATATCACCTTACACCAGTTAGAACAGCTAGGATAAAAAAGTAAAGAAATAACAAGTGTTGGTGAGGATATGAAGAAAAGGGAACCTTTGTACACTGTTGGTGGGAATGTAGATTGGTGCAGCTACTGTGGAAAACAGTATGGAGGTTCCTCAAAAA
>NW_027970209.1:0-207 GCF_054177405.1 Leptonychotes weddellii
TAAGAACCCTGCTAGGCAGTGGTAACCCATTTTAAGGTGGCAAGGGAATGATGTTATCTGAGTTATGCTCTGAAAAATTAATCTAGTGTTAGTGAGTAGTATGAATCAAGTGGCAGAGAGACTGGAGTCAGGGGAGGCCAGACAGGTGCAGAAGAATCAGCCGGGAGTATTTACAAAAATACCAAGCCCGGGGCCTACCAGTAGTGA
>NW_027970210.1:0-207 GCF_054177405.1 Leptonychotes weddellii
TGCTTTTTGTTCCTGAATATCCCAAACATGACCCATGTGGGAGGCATTTTTTCTTAGTTTATAACCTCTCACACAAAAGAAGTTGTTCTTATTCCTGACTACACGTGAAAGTCAACTGAGATAAACCTAACATTTACCCCCTCAAAGCATAAAACTACGGCAGAAATACTTCCCGACTTGAACTTCAGCTTATTTGTAAGATGCTGT
>NW_027970211.1:0-207 GCF_054177405.1 Leptonychotes weddellii
CTCATCTTCTTGAAATCACGTGGGCTTCATTTTTCAAGCCTTGAATTAGAGGGATATTGCCCTGGATAAAAATATATCCATGGGGAGCAGCAATGTCCACAATAGCCAAACTGTGGAAAGAGCCAAGATGTCCATCGACAGATGAATGGATAAAGAAGATGTGGTATATATATACAATGGAATATTATGCAGCCATCAAAAGGAATG
>NW_027970212.1:0-207 GCF_054177405.1 Leptonychotes weddellii
ATTGTCTTGGGTAATTGTATCTTCTTAGTAATCTTTTGGGGTGAATCATTAGAGCAAATGCCTAGGAAAGAAATTGATGGATCAAAAGATATTTTCAAATTCTCCTCCATAAAGCTTGTACCATGTTATGTTCCCACCAGTAATATGTCACAGGTCTTCTTTCCCCACAGCAGAAGGTATTTTCAAGTTTGTTTTTTTTAATTTGTT
>NW_027970213.1:0-207 GCF_054177405.1 Leptonychotes weddellii
CAGACTCACTGTGATTTGGGAAAAATAAATATATTTTGGGTTTGAGCCACTATTTCTGATACCCAAAGCATTCCTAGCTGAACCTGACCCCTCTATGCTCCAAAGCTTTCCAGCCTTTCCTCCCCTTACCTCCTCCCCACCCTCTCTTCCCAATGGTAGGTCATCTCTAGCAATGGCCTTGGGTCTAAGCAGGGAGAACTGTGAGCT
>NW_027970214.1:0-207 GCF_054177405.1 Leptonychotes weddellii
GCCAAAAAGAAAGTCTGTGTATAACTAGATATCACCATTTTCACATGTTCCAAATTCTCTCTATAAAGGAGACCCTATGAAAGGACTAAAAGGGAAAAAAAACAGACTTTATCCCCATTAATGATATTGATGTTTCTTGAAGAAACAAGGGTGAACACAGTAAATTTGTGTTTATTAATTATTTTAGACCTGAAACCACAGAAGAAG
>NW_027970215.1:0-207 GCF_054177405.1 Leptonychotes weddellii
GGGGCTCAATCTCACAGCCCAGAGATCATGACCTGAGCTGAAAGCAAGAGTCGGTCACTTAACCCACTGAGCCACCCAGGTACCCTACTTTGTTTTGTTTTTAATAAACTTCATCTAGCTAAAGTTCTTTCCATTCCTAATTTCCAAAGAGTTTGTATAAAAGCTCAGAGTAAAATTTTGAAAAAATATTTTTCTGTACTTATTGAG
>NW_027970216.1:0-207 GCF_054177405.1 Leptonychotes weddellii
GTCCATATATACAACGGAATACTACTCAGCCATCAGAAAGGATGAATACCCAACTTTTATATCAACATGGATGGGACTGGAGGAGATTATGCTAAGTGAAATAAGTCAAGCAGAGAAAGTCAATTATCATACGGTTTCACTTATTTGTGGAACATAAGGAATAGCATGGAGGACATTAGGAGAAGGAAGGGAAAAATGAAGGGGGGG
>NW_027970217.1:0-207 GCF_054177405.1 Leptonychotes weddellii
GTATAGCCTTCAGGACTAGTTCATACATAGTCATTGCCCCAACCTGCTACCTCTTCCCAAGTGCTGTGCTCCCCGCCACCTTGGCCCTTCCTCTGGGACCTTCCTGGACTTCCTAGTAGCCCAGCCACTAAAGGGTTACTAACTAGTGAGTCTCCAGGGTCCTGCATGGCCCAGCATTGCTTCTAATGGTTAATGCACATGTTGTAC
>NW_027970218.1:0-1128 GCF_054177405.1 Leptonychotes weddellii
CCGATGCGGGGCTCAATGCGGGGCTCGATGCGGGGCTCGATCCCAGGACCCTGGGATCATGACCTGAGCCGAAGGCAGATGCTTAACGACTGAGCCACTCAGGTGCCCACTTATGTAGGATAGTTTTAAGCCACTCCTTAGGGTTAGGTGAAATAACTAAGGTAGAAATAGACAGAGACAAAAACCAGGGCAGGCTGTGAACTTCAGCCACAGAAGCCTCCTCCCGGGACAAACATGAGGAGGACTGGGGAGGAATTCCAGCCGGAGGGACTGAGGGAAGAACCGGAGGCAGATATGGGCCCAAACTTTTAGCTGTTGACCGAACATTTCAGAAATATCTTGTTCGTTTTCGCTGGGAGAACAGACACAGAGACCAATGCCTTTTAGTATGCATTTTATTCTTAATAAAGCTAGACAAATTTATGAGCAGTTCCCTAAAATGGGCTGGGTGAGAGATCGATCCTCCAAAGAGAGCAAATGAAGTCAAGTGGAAATTAATTATATAATTACTAATGGATTTACTACCATCTTGATGACCTCAAAGCAGTTTTTCCTTAATGTCTTACATTTCTCAGTCTCCAACTCTACCCCCACGGGGACTGTGGGCATCCAGCCACGGACTGGGAGAATTGAATACTGAAAGCAATGAAAAATAGCACAGTGATGTTGCCATGCCCTTAATTAAAAGAGAAGGGCATTAAACTATGTCAAAAACAAAACAGTGTGTTGTTTTGAATGCTGGTGCTTGAAGAGAGGCAAGTCTCATTAAGGGAAGATAAAGAGATTCGGAATGGGACTTGTGGCTACTTTCAAAGGCTTTAACCGTGGGTGGCACGGATTCTTTTTGAATCTGTTTCTTTCCAATGTTTCTATGTGAGTCTGGACGGTTGCCCTTTTTGTGCCCCCCAGGCTCAGCTGGGCTCCCAGATGGAACAAAAATGTGACAAGAAATGTAACAAAAGAAAGGTAGATTCCTGAGATAAACTGGCAGAAAGTGGGAAAAGGAAGAGAAAGAAGAAGGACCGAAGAGAGTATCCAGGGGGAAGATTTCTCAGAGCAGAACTGAGAGAGTAGGGGAACAAGGGACAGAGAGCAGGAGAGAGAGGTGTGAGCAAGGGAGACAGAAAG
>NW_027970219.1:0-207 GCF_054177405.1 Leptonychotes weddellii
AGTTGTTGCTCTTCTTTTCTTCAATCTCCTGTTGAGTTTGTAGGTGTTCAGAATGGTTTGATCCCTATCCAGCGGAATTCCTGAGAGGAGACGAAATCCAGGTCTCCTACTCCTCCGCCATCTTGCTCCGCCGCTCATAATACGTTCTTAAAATTCCATTTCCTTGGTGTTGGTCATGATTGCTCTTTTTCCATTCATGATTTTATT
>NW_027970220.1:0-207 GCF_054177405.1 Leptonychotes weddellii
CCAGCAACTGCACTACTAGGTATTTACCCAAAGAATACAAAAATGCTAATTTGAAAGGATACATGTACCCTGATGTTTACAACAGCATTATCTACAATAGCCGAATTTATGGAAACAGCCCAACTGTCCATCAATTGGTGAATGGATAAAGAAGATGTGATATATATATCCAATGGAATATTATTTAGCCATAAAAAAAAGAATGAA
>NW_027970221.1:0-207 GCF_054177405.1 Leptonychotes weddellii
CCCTCTCCTGCTCTCTGTCTCTCATTCTCTCTCTCTCAAATAAATAAATAAAAAATCTTTAAAAAAAAATAGTTGTAAAAAAGAAAAGGCCACAGCAATAGAGCAGATGACCTGTGGTGTCTCAGACAAGGCATCTAGAAGGGCATTCTGGAAAGTGGTAAAGGGGTTAGCCACCGGGCAGCAGACATGTGTCCAGTAAATGGTGGC
>NW_027970222.1:0-207 GCF_054177405.1 Leptonychotes weddellii
GAACCATGAGAGACGATGGACTCTGAAAAACAAACAGGGTTCTAGAGGGGAGGGGGGTGGGGGGATGGGTTAGCCTGGTGGTGGGTATTGAGGAGGGCATGTTCTGCATGGAGCACTGGGTGTTATGCACAAACAATGAATCATGGAACACTTCATCTAAAACTAATGATGTAATGTATGGGGATTAACATAAGAATAAAAAAAAAA
>NW_027970223.1:0-207 GCF_054177405.1 Leptonychotes weddellii
CATGCTGACACAGAGCAGTTGACAGAAATGCTGCCCAGTATCTTAAACCAACTTGGTACAGACAGTTTGACTAGGTTAAGAAGACTGGCTAAAGCTCAGCCCACACAATCTGTGGATGGAAAAGCACCACTTGCTACCAGAGGGGATGATGATGATGAAGTTTCAGATTTTGTGGAGAATTTTGATGAAGCTTCCAAGATTGAAGCA
>NW_027970224.1:0-207 GCF_054177405.1 Leptonychotes weddellii
TTTATTTATTTATTTATTTATTTATTTATTTATTTATTTATTTATTTGACAGAGAGAGACACAGTGAGAGAGGGAACACAAGCAGGGGAAGTGAGAGAGGGAGAAGCAGGCTTCCCGCGGAGCAGGGAGCCCGATGCGGGGCTCGATCCCAGGACCCCGGGATCATGACCTGAGCCGAAGGCAGACGCTTAACGACTGAGCCACCCA
>NW_027970225.1:0-207 GCF_054177405.1 Leptonychotes weddellii
ATTCTCAATGGGGAAAAACTGAGAGCTTTCCCCCTAAGGTCAGGAACGCGGCAGGGATGTCCACTATCACCACTGCTATTCAACATAGTATTGGAAGTCCTAGCCACAGCAATCAGACAACAAAAAGAAATCAAAGGCATCCAAATTGGCAAAGAAGAAGTCAAACTCTCACTCTTTGCAGATGATATGATACTTTATGTGGAAAAC
>NW_027970226.1:0-207 GCF_054177405.1 Leptonychotes weddellii
TCAGGGAAACTGCAAAGAATAAAAAAGCAACTCGTGTGACGCCGGACAGGCTCAGTCGGTACAGCATGCAACTCTTGATCTCAGGGTCATGAGTTCAAGCCCCACACTGGGCGCAGAGCCTACTTAAAAAGAAAAAGGGTGGGTGATAGACACTGGGGAGGGTATGTGCTCTGGTAAGCGCTGTGAATTGTGCAAGACTGTTGAATC
>NW_027970227.1:0-207 GCF_054177405.1 Leptonychotes weddellii
TCACTACTGTATACCTTCCCTCATCCTCCCAATATAGTTGTCATAATTTTTGTTAAATCAGTAGTGTTTATTATGTAAGTATTATTCATAGTTGATCCAAATAATAGAAATAATTACATTCCTTTCCTTTTGTACTTTTTGGTTTTTTCTGTAGTTAAGTGTACTTTTTTATTTGCTTAATTTTCTGTGTACCTACCACAGTATTTT
>NW_027970228.1:0-207 GCF_054177405.1 Leptonychotes weddellii
CCGTATTCTGAAAAATTTATTCAAAGAAAATTTGCTATAGTTTGAAAACTATGTTTTGATATATGTTTTGCAGTAAGATTTAAAAATATTACATAGACAACATATGAAAGTATTTCATAGATGTGAAATAAATTGTTCTAGAGAACAATCATACATATGCAACATATTTTTTTAAAAGATTTTATTTATTTATTTGACAGAGAGAGA
>NW_027970229.1:0-1128 GCF_054177405.1 Leptonychotes weddellii
AACTATTTTCTATTTAAATCAATTTACAAATGTTTACTGTTCATGTCAAACTATTCTATAATTAAAATCTGACACAAGAAAGTATTTATACATATACAAGTATATGCAAAAGTTTGTTTTAAAATGCTCCTAATATTCTAAATGCAGAATCTACTATATAAAATAAGTGATAATGTGAAACTAGTTAGGAGAAGTGGTTGTCATTTCCTTATAAATTGAAAGTTAATTGCTTATCCTATCATTTCAAATATGGCACAAATAAAGATGATTAGGAATGGGAGAAATACAGAAAGTGTGGAAAATTTGAATAATTTCTGATTCTAAAGTTTTGTTGTGAAAATAGTAATCAGTTGAAGTAATTAAAAATAATAGAAGAAATGGTAAAACTTTAACATGCAAACAATCCAGGTGGGGCAGTTGTATATTCATAGTTTTAAAGCAGAAAAAAAAAGGATTTGACAGTAGCAGCTCAGTTTTTATGATAGTGGTCAAGTAATGTTGGATTTGAATTTAAGTGGGAATACAAACTTGAATTTAAGCATCAGTGAACTCCTGACTTATTTTAAACATTTAGACTTCAGTGATGTTTTAATGGAGGAAAAAATCATCTTATAATGAGTTTATAATATTTTAGCATAATGTATATTTTATAATAAGAACAAATTTAGTATCCTTAACATTTGCACATAATCAACACTTAGAAGCTTAATGATTTTGGTGTGTGTTTAACATGAAATAGTGAAAATATCGTTTTCAGAAATTATTACTTTGAAATAGGGATTTGTCAAGCAAAGCAATGTTAATACAATTAGGTAGGCTTTTAATTTTTTTGTCGAATGCTAAAACACAATGAATTAGCTATATTATTCCCTAACCACTTCTCTCAACTCCTTTACTTTCTCTCACCTTTGCACTCACCTAAAAAAAGAAAAATCCGTAACCTTCCGTCTTTTTTGTGCCATTACCAATATAGAAAATTACACAACTGGGGCGCCTGGGTGGCTCAGTTGGTTAAGCGACTGCCTTCGGCTCAGGTCATGATCCCAGGGTCCTGGGATCGAGTCCCACATCGGGCTCCCGGCTCAGCAGGAAGCCTGCTTCTCCCTCTCCCACTCCCCCTGCTTGTGT
>NW_027970230.1:0-207 GCF_054177405.1 Leptonychotes weddellii
TTCTGATGAGAGAGTTGTTGCTATTCCTTTCTTCGATCTCCTGTTGAGTTTGTAGGTGTTCAGAATGGTTTGATCCCTATCCAGCTGAATTCCTGAGAGGAGACGAAATCCAGGTCTCCTACTCCTCCGCCATCTTGCTCCGCACCCAAATTGTGGATGTTTGAGTACCATGCAAAGGAATTGGGATTTAATGAAGGGAATACTCCT
>NW_027970231.1:0-207 GCF_054177405.1 Leptonychotes weddellii
CTGGGAAAACAAGAGGCCAGCAACCCTAAGGTCCCAAGAAAACAGGTGCATCTTGCTTGGGTTCTGGTCAATAATTTGGACTCTATACATTCCCTCAAACACCCATCAACAGAATGACTAGGAGGAGGAGCCCCCAAAATAGAAAAGACTCAGAGATTATGACTTATGCTGCAGATTTACAAATGGATGCAGATATAACCAAGATGT
>NW_027970232.1:0-207 GCF_054177405.1 Leptonychotes weddellii
TTTAAAAGACCTTATTTATTTATTTATTTGAGAGAGAGACAGAGACAGCATGCACAAGCAGGGGAGAGGGAGAAGCAGGCTCCCTGCCGAGCAAGAAGCCTGACTCAGGGCTCGATCCCAGGACCCTGGGATCATGACCTGAGCTGAAGGCAGATGCTTAACTGACTGAGCCACCCTGATGCCCTTTTTTAGTTTTTTTCTGAGACA
>NW_027970233.1:0-207 GCF_054177405.1 Leptonychotes weddellii
GCTTCTGGGACATTCCTTTCATTCTCTTCTTCTTCTTTTTTTTTTTTTTTAATTTTAATTTTAATTTTTTTTTATTCTTCTGTTAATCCCCATACATTACATCATTAGTTTTAGATGAAGTGTTCCATGATTCATTGTTTGTGCATAACACCCAGTGCTCCATGCAGAATGTGCCCTCCTCAATACCCACCACCAGGCTAACCCCTC
>NW_027970234.1:0-207 GCF_054177405.1 Leptonychotes weddellii
CATGCTGACACAGAGCAGTTGACAGAAATGCTGCCCAGTATCTTAAACCAACTTGGTACAGACAGTTTGACTAGGTTAAGAAGACTGGCTAAAGCTTAGCCCACACAATCTGTGGATGGAAAAGCACCACTTGCTACCAGAGGGGATGATGATGATGAAGTTTCAGATTTTGTGGAGAATTTTGATGAAGCTTCCAAGAATGAAGCA
>NW_027970235.1:0-207 GCF_054177405.1 Leptonychotes weddellii
GGGCTCCTTGCTCCACTGGAAGCCTACTTCTTCCTCTCCCACTCCCCCTGCTTGTGTTCCCTGTCTCGCTGTCTCTCTCTGTCAAATAAATAAAATCTTTGAGAAAATAAATAAATAAATAAAAAGTCTTTGCTGGGGCGCCTGGCTGGCTCAGTCGTTAAGCGTCTGCCTTCAGCTCAGGTCATGATCCCAGGGTCCTGGGATTGA
>NW_027970236.1:0-207 GCF_054177405.1 Leptonychotes weddellii
TTCCAAGCAAAAATTTGAGTGTATTTTCCTGGGAAAAGGGTCCTTCCCTTCTCACAGAGCCAAGAGTAAGTTAAGATCCCGAGCTCAAGAAAAGGACTAAGCCAATCGCAGGCTAGGCTAAGGAAGCCACCAGATACACATCAGCGCCAGCCAAGTCTGAGAACTTGCAAAGCTGTCACTGAAGAGTGAGAACATGGACTCACGGCA
>NW_027970237.1:0-207 GCF_054177405.1 Leptonychotes weddellii
GCTGCGTTAGCAGGCCTGAAAACCACATTAATCTCATTAATGGGTGGGTGCCCTTGGGTGGGTGATCAGGTGCATAGATCAACAACAGTCGTATTTTGAAAGGAATCTTTTCTGAGCAGTAGATCCTCAATGGTGGTTTACAGTATTCAATAAACCATGTTGTAGACAGATGTGTTGTCATCCAGGCTGTGTTGTTCCATTTACAGG
>NW_027970238.1:0-207 GCF_054177405.1 Leptonychotes weddellii
GTTTCTCAGGGTCCAGTCTCTCATGGTTCATCTCTCCCTCCGATTTTACCCCCTTCATTTTTCCCTTCCTTCTCCTAATGTACTCAATGCTATTCCTTAGGTTCCACAAATAAGTGAAGCCATATGATAATTGACTTTCTCTGCTTGACTTTTTTCACTTAGCATAATCTCCTCCAGTCCCATCCATGTTGATGCAAAAATAGGGTA
>NW_027970239.1:0-207 GCF_054177405.1 Leptonychotes weddellii
TGAGCAACTTGACTTGAATATTTTCAAAAGTATATGTAAGGTGCATTCAAATAAATACTGTTGAATTTGGCCACATGGAAGGCACTGGTGATTTTTTTTTTTTAAGATTTTATTTATTTATTTGAGAGAGAGAATGAGAGAGAGCATGAGAGGGAAGAGGGTCAGAGGGAGAAGCAGACTCCCCGCTGAGCAGGGAGCCCGATGTGG
>NW_027970240.1:0-1128 GCF_054177405.1 Leptonychotes weddellii
ACCGACATGGGTGCCCTCGGTGTGAAGATACATACACCCCAACATTTATTGTAGCATGACTTTCAATAGCCAAGATATGGAAACAACCCGGGTGTCCATCCAGTAATGAATGGATGAAGGCTGCCCTTCAGCCTAACCACCACCTCTCTGCATGCCTAGCCAGAAGACCCCAACTGTACCCCATGACCCCACACTCTGTCTGCACCTCCCAGAGGGTCCTAGCCCATAACCCGGTGCTTATGCACCTCACGGCCTCTCCAGCACCTCCATCTTCCCACACCCTGACAAACCACCAGCATCCTCAGGTCCCTGCACTCCACCTGCACCCTGAGGAGTCCCAGCCCACACTCTGGTGCCCCCACCCCTATGGCCAGAGAATCACCTAGAAGTACCTTCAGATCCTGGTCCTCCTCCTCCTTGGCAGCTCGGGCTGCAGCCCCTGGACCATGAAATCAGCATGCAAGAGAAATCCCAGTTGGAAGAAGAAGCACAAGACTCAGAATGTGAGTTTTCATGTACTTCATGAGGTCACACAAGGATCACCACATCATTCCAACCCCTTCAAAGCATGTTGTCTCTTATACTACATTACAAGTTAGAAAGCCTTCTTTGCCTTATCAGCCAAATAGTTTCCATCAGGGCCACTGCAGGGGAGCACAAAACAAAGTTTTGTAGGAATGCTAGCAATTAAAGATTTCATAAATACACCACAGAGACAGTATAAGTCATCCCGGGACAGATTTATGAATGAGAGGCACATAACATTGAAACATGGAGGGAGATTTCTCCCCAAGAAAAACGTAAGCCTTTAGTGAATATAGCTCCAATTGCAAGCCTCTTCCATGCTGTACACTCAATGATCAAAAATAAAATCCAGGCATTCCTACATACCAACAACAAGACAGAAGAAAGAGAAATTAAGGAGTCGATCCCACTTAAATTGCACCCAAAACCATAAGATACCTAGGAATAAATCTAACCAAAGAGACAAAGGATCTGTACTCAGAAAACTATAAAATACTCATGAAAGAAATTGAGGAAGACTCAAAGAAATGGAAAAACGTTCCATGCTCATGGATTGGAAGAACAAATATTGTGAAGATGTCAATGCTACCTAGAGCAATCTAC
>NW_027970241.1:0-207 GCF_054177405.1 Leptonychotes weddellii
AATGAAGCGGGGGAAATCGGAGGGGTAGACGAACCATGAGAGACGATGGACTCTGAAAAACAAACAGGGTTCTAGAGGGGAGGGGGGTGGGGGGATGGGTTAGCCTGGTGGTGGGTATTGAGGAGGGCACGTTCTGCATGGAGCACTGGGTGTTATGCACAAACAATGAATCATGGAACACTTCATCTAAAACTAATGATGTAATGT
>NW_027970242.1:0-207 GCF_054177405.1 Leptonychotes weddellii
GAGTCGCGTTGCGCAGCTCCCCGAGGCACCAGGGTGTTTCAGGAAGGTGTGCACGAGAGCGCCTGGCGCCACACAGGCCCCACGCTGGACTCGACATCACGCCAGAATCCCAGGTGCACGTGCGTGTGTGCTCAGCTGGCTTCAGAGCCCCTGCTTTGGGTGGGGTATTCTGCGAGGCCCCCGAGAGGCCGAGGGGGAAGGAGGAGG
>NW_027970243.1:0-207 GCF_054177405.1 Leptonychotes weddellii
TCGCAAAGCCTCCTCAGGGTCTGAGCTGCCTGCCTCCCTCTTAAAGGACGCTAGTGATTACAGTGGATTCACCTGTTTAATCCAGAACTCTCCACCGCGTGAGCCTCAGATTAATCACACCTGCAAATCCTCTGGGCCCACATAAGAGCACATTCGCAGCTTCTGGGATTAGGACGCGGGCATCTTGGGCATCTTGGGCGGAGGGCA
>NW_027970244.1:0-207 GCF_054177405.1 Leptonychotes weddellii
TCATTAGGGAAATGCAAATCTAAAACCATATGAGATATCACCTCACATCTATTTGAATGGCTAATATTTTTTTATTCTTATGTTAATCCCCATACATTACATCATTAGTTCTAGATGAAGTGTTCCATGATTCATTGTTCGTGCACAACACCCAGTGCTCCATGCAGAACGTGCCCTCCTCAATACCCACCACCAGGCCAACCCATC
>NW_027970245.1:0-207 GCF_054177405.1 Leptonychotes weddellii
TATTTTAAACTTCCTGTTATTATCCCCTAGGTCATTGTGGCTCTGTTGATTTCTTTCAATCATTTTTTCTGTGTTTCAGATTAGATAATTTGTGCATCAAATTAGTTTCTATTTGCTGGTCTTCACATATAATGATTCTTTTCTTTGCAGCGTTCTATCTGACATCAGTCTCATTCAATAATTTTATTTTAAGTATTGTGCCTTTTT
>NW_027970246.1:0-207 GCF_054177405.1 Leptonychotes weddellii
CTGGAACGCAGAGGGGACCCCCAGACCCCCTCCCTGGGAGCCCTCGGAGCTCCCAGCCTAACCGGTGGGTCAGCATCTCACCCACGGTCAGCAAGTGGGCGATACAGAGCTAGAGCATCTCGAGCACGAGACCTTGCACGAGCCGTGGGGCAGCTAAGATCTAGAACCCTCTGACGCACCAGAACGTGCCCCAGCGCTGCCTCGAGC
>NW_027970247.1:0-207 GCF_054177405.1 Leptonychotes weddellii
ATTTATCGAAAACATTAACCTTACACATCCAAGAAACTCAATGAACTTCACCTATGATAAATGCATGGAGATCCCTGGCAAGCATATAATCAACTTCTCTAAGACAAAAAGAATGTGGAAAGTAGCAAGACAGAAACAACTTCTGATGGATTCTCAAGAAGTTTAAGAGCTTATTTCTCATCAGAAACTGAAGGAAGCAGTCTCATG
>NW_027970248.1:0-207 GCF_054177405.1 Leptonychotes weddellii
TTGTTTGGTTTTAGGAAATGCATCCAAAATTATTTACAAGTAAAGGGGCATGTCTATATCTTACTCTTAAAAGGTACAGAAAAAATAAAGAGAAAAAGAGGATAAAGCAAATATAGTAAAATGTTAACATCTGAGAAATCTGGGTGATGGATATATAAGAATTCTTTGTACTATTTTTGCAACTTTGCTGTAAGTCTAAAATTATGT
>NW_027970249.1:0-207 GCF_054177405.1 Leptonychotes weddellii
GTGCTGCCCCAGTAAAGACCAACACTGGTGGTTTCCTTATCTTTTATTTATTTATTTATTTTTAAAAATTTATTTTTTTATTATTAGGTTATGTTAATAATCACCATACATTACATCAGTTTTTGATGTAGTGTTCCATGATTCACTGTTTGCGTATAACACCCAGTGCTCCATGCAGTACGTGCCCTCTTTAATACCCATCACCGG
>NW_027970250.1:0-207 GCF_054177405.1 Leptonychotes weddellii
CTCAACACCCAAAGAACAAAGAATCCAATCAAGAAATGGGCAGAAGACATGAACAGACATTTTTCCAAAGAAGACATCCAAATGGCCAACAGACACATGAAAAAGTGCTCAATATCGCTCAGCATCAGGGAAATCCAAATCAAAACCTCAATGAGATACCACCTCACACCAATCAGAATGGCTAGAATTTACAAGTCAGGAAACGAC
>NW_027970251.1:0-1128 GCF_054177405.1 Leptonychotes weddellii
ATCTTCCTCTCCCCATTGTTCTACCTGTAACCTGTTCCTCAGCCTTAAGTAGACCTGATAACAGTTGTCACCCCCACCTCCTCCTACTCCACGCTACCATTGAATGCTTACTATGTGCCCAGCACTTATGCTAAGTACCATACGTGGATTGATTAATTCTCGCAGCAACCCTAAAGCAATAGTAACAGTTTTTTTTTTTTAATCCCTTGTTCCTTCATTTTCTTCCTCTATTCTCTTTCTGTCCAAACCAACTTTACTGCATGAATCAAACAGTTCTGCATGTCCGCTACCGCCAGAGTCCTCCTCTGAGGAATGTGGTTACTTTCTGGGGGTTTCTTGCTTTGCCCTAGGTTATGTGACTGAACGATTCTTCTGGCGCTAACAGTTTAGTTCCGGAAATGGGTCCCAAGCCCAAAGTGGCTATGGACCGGTTGGACACAGAACAACCAACCACCCACATACGAGCCTGTGAGAGTCTGTCCAATAGGGATGCTCCATATTGGATAGTGACAACATCAGCCAATCAGATTTTCTCTGGAGGTTCCAAGGCCAGGTGCACGCTGGGACAAGGGAAGAGATGACAAATAAGAACCACAATAACTGTGTGCACCCGGATGTGTGCTTACCTAATGCCAGGGGCTCTGCCCAACACTTCTCAAGTTTTACCTAATTTAATCTTCCAGCAGTCTTACAACATAGATATTATTCACAACCCCAACTTTAAGATGAGAAAACAGAGGCTTGAGCAGGTTAATCAACTGCTGGATCATCCAGCCATCGTAAGGAGGAGATCCAAACCCAGGCAGTGTGACTTAAGAAACTGTCTTCCATATTTAAAATTAAAAAAGATACCAGATGGTTGCTAGGGGTTGGGAGGCAGGGGATGAATAGGCAGAGCACAGAGGATGTTTAGGGCAATGAGATTGCTCTGTATGATACTGTAATGGTGGATACATGTCATTTTACATTTGTCCAAACCCATGAACTATACAACATAGAGAAACACTAATGTAAATTGTGAACTTTGGGTGATTATGCTGTGTCAGCAAGGTGCCTTGGCTGCAACAAATGTATCACTTTAGTGGAGGATGCTGATAATGGGGGAGGCCATGCATACATGGGCTGGGC
>NW_027970252.1:0-207 GCF_054177405.1 Leptonychotes weddellii
CAAACCTATTTGCACTTAAATTTCAGATCCTTGTGTGGGACCCATATGCCCCCATACCCATGTATTGCCAACTTTTCCAATCACCTGTTCTCTGGCTTTCTCACTATGAGTCAGGAATAGGAGCTTCCTTCCCCACTGATGTCTTTACCAAATCGATGCATGCTGTTGTTCCAGACTCCTGATATCCTCCTTGCTGACTTTCTGTAT
>NW_027970253.1:0-207 GCF_054177405.1 Leptonychotes weddellii
CAGACTCAGCTTACTGCTTTGTGGTTGCCATTTTGAAATCATAATAATTTTTTAACAAGGGGGTCCACTGTCTAGAGGACAGTAGGTGATGGTTATATAACAAAATCTACAACAGTCAAGAGTTAGCAACGTGTAATTTCTACTCAAAGGCCTTGTCTCACCTGGCTAGCAAAGTGTCCTTTTGTTGACATGCCAGAGCTGTATTGT
>NW_027970254.1:0-207 GCF_054177405.1 Leptonychotes weddellii
TAGGAACATGATTTTTTAACACCTCATTCCCTTTTAGGTACACTTCACTTGTTTTAATAGATGGTAATATTTTATTCCATCACAATTTGACTGCTTTAACTTTCTTTCTTTTTCTTTTTCTTTTTTTTTTTCCAATTGCAAACAAGATTAACATGAATTGCTTTGTACACATATCTGTGAGCATCTATACAAAAATTAGAATAGGAC
>NW_027970255.1:0-207 GCF_054177405.1 Leptonychotes weddellii
ACTTCTCGCGTGGTTCCCATACTCAAGCCTGTGACTTGGCTTCCCTTCTGGTGGGTCCTGGTTCATATGCGCCACGTTGGAGTTATGACCTATTCCCCTATGCCCACCCCACCCACAGAGATAGACAAGCAAGTAAATAAACCTTTTTCTTCTTCCAGTATTCTCTTTGTAAATGACACCACTCATCTTGTTGGCTAATTCCAGTTA
>NW_027970256.1:0-207 GCF_054177405.1 Leptonychotes weddellii
TTATGCAAAAACAATGAATCATGGAACACTTCATCTAAAACTAATGATGTAATGTATGGGGATTAACATAAGAATTAAAAAAAAAAAGAAGAGGTGGTACATTCATACAATGGAATATTACTCAGCCATCAAAAAGAATGAAATCATTGCCTTTTGCAATGATGTGGATGGACCTAGAGTGTATAAAGCTGAGCAAAATAAGTCTGT
>NW_027970257.1:0-207 GCF_054177405.1 Leptonychotes weddellii
GAGCTGGCATTTTTTTATGCGAAATCTCGCCAGAGCCCTGTGAGATCTCACGAGATTTCACCCAAGATGGAGTTTGATTTGGGTGAGATCTCATGAGATTTGGAGTGAAGTCACATGCAAGCTCCATGATTTCTCATGAGATTTCAAGAAGGAGGGGCGGAGCAAGATGGCAGAGGAGTAGGAGACCTGGTTTTCATCTTCTCTCAG
>NW_027970258.1:0-207 GCF_054177405.1 Leptonychotes weddellii
GCTTCTGGGACATTCCTTTCATTCTCTTCTTCTTCTTTTTTTTTTTTTTTAATTTTAATTTTAATTTTTTTTTATTCTTCTGTTAATCCCCATACATTACATCATTAGTTTTAGATGAAGTGTTCCATGATTCATTGTTTGTGCATAACACCCAGTGCTCCATGCAGAATGTGCCCTCCTCAATACCCACCACCAGGCTCACCCATC
>NW_027970259.1:0-207 GCF_054177405.1 Leptonychotes weddellii
CCTTTAGATATCAAGAAAGTTTGCTTCCCCAAGGCCAGCAGACTTTTTACACACCCTAACCACAGCCAACTTTATCACAGATCTCCCTTGGGAAGAGAATAGAAACATCGCTGAATATGTATTTTATTTCCAGATTGAATGCAATTCACTCACCTATACTCCTAAGCCATTAATCACCTTTATGTGATTTCTTCTTCTTTTTTTGCA
>NW_027970260.1:0-207 GCF_054177405.1 Leptonychotes weddellii
TTCTGTTCAGAGAGTTGTTGCTATTCCTTTCTTCGATCTCCTGTTGAGTTTGTAGGTGTTCAGAATGGTTTGATCCCTATCCAGCTGAATTCCTGAGAGGAGACGAAATCCAGGTCTCCTACTCCTCCGCCATCTTGCTCCGCACCCAAATTGTGGATGTTTGAGTACCATGCAAAGGAATTGGGATTTAATGAAGGGAATACTCCT
>NW_027970261.1:0-207 GCF_054177405.1 Leptonychotes weddellii
ACCATGAGAGAAGATGGACTCTGAAAAACAAACTGAGGGTTCTAGAGGGGAGGGGGGTGGGAGGATGGGTTGGCCTGGTGGTGGGTATTGAGGAGGGCACGTTCTGCATGGAGCACTGGGTGTTGTGCACGAACAATGAATCATGGAACACTTCATCTAGAACTAATGATGTAATGTATGGGGATTAACATAAGAATTAAAAAAAAA
>NW_027970262.1:0-1128 GCF_054177405.1 Leptonychotes weddellii
CTCAACTTCTTGAGTTATTGCTGGAAAGCAAAGTAGGTAATAGTTTTTAATTATAGTTGACCCTTGGGGGACCTGGATGGCTCAGTAGGTTAAGCTTCTGACTTGATTTCCGTGTAAGTCATGATCTCAGGATCCTGAGATGGAGCTGCCTCATGTACTCAGTGGGGAGTCTGCTTCTCTCCCTCTTCCTCACCCTTTGCCCCTTTCCCCACTTACACACTCTCTCTCTTTGTCTCTCTCTCTTTCTCTCTCTCTAAAATAAATAAAATAAATCTTTTTAAAAAATTACAGTTGACCCTTGATACAACATGGAGTTAGGGGTGCCAAACCCCAGCGCAGTCGAAAATCTGTCTATAACTTTTGACTCCTCAAAAACTTAACAACTAACAGCCTACTGTTGACCATTGACCAGAAACCTTACTGATAACATAAACAGTCAATTAACACATATTTTTTATGTTACACATATTATATGCTATATTCTTGCAAGAAAGTAAACTAGAGAAAAGAAAATGGTATTAAGAAAATCATAAGAGAAAATCTCCAAAAAACTTTCCAATATATTTATTGAAAAAATCTGCATATAAGTGGACCAGGTAATTCAAATGTATGTTGTTCAAGGGTCAGCTGCATTTGACTTTTGGCTACGTTTAAGCTATTACATTACAGTTAGTTGTACTACACTTCAGTTCTATGTTAGAGAACTCTTTGACATTCTCTTAAATAATCCTCCCAACAACCATATAGGTTCAGTGTTATTATTCCCAAACTATAGCATCAGAGCACTTACATAACTGGGTCCCAAGGTCTAACATTTGGAAAGGAGCCTTCAAGTCTGAAGCTCTTCCTATAACAGTATATAATATATTCTTCCTATTTTCATTTTAAATGTGATTGCCTCATATTTTAGCTAATAAAAACATTAAATAAAATCATGAAACTACTACAATACCGAAACTTGAAACTAAAAACATTTTGAATAACGGTCAGAAACCTTTTTCATTCCATGTAGAAAAAAGAAATTTATAAAATTTGACTTTACAGGTCTCTCTTGGGACTTTGGGCTCTGCAAGGCAATGTAAAAACAATGGTTTTCAATTTTCTTTTATTTTTTTTCATCTTTCTTTC
>NW_027970263.1:0-207 GCF_054177405.1 Leptonychotes weddellii
AATCTTTAAAAAAAAAAAAAATCTTTTAGTTGAGAAAATACATAATAAAGAAAGATGCTATGAACTCAAAACTTTTAAATGAAATTCAGTTTTTATTCATCACCATAATAAATACGTATTTGATATATAATTAATAAATACATATATATAATTGAGAAAGTTATATACACTATGCAAAACATAAAATTTATTTAGCCTACAGGTAAT
>NW_027970264.1:0-207 GCF_054177405.1 Leptonychotes weddellii
TTTTGCTGTATCTGAACACTTGGGTGGGATTGGTGTGGTTTGGGAATTGAGTAAAAGGAGAAAAACTGCAGGAGGAAGTTACCCTCCACTAAAAAATAGAGAGCAAGGCTTCACCAACTGGTTTTGATGATTATTTCATTCCCAGTGCAAGGTCTTCCAATCACTTGTTCACGGATATATTCTTTCTTCTGATTCTCTTCGACACAT
>NW_027970265.1:0-207 GCF_054177405.1 Leptonychotes weddellii
ACCCATGCCCACACGAAACAGACACGAACTACAGAGAGTTCAAGCCCACGTCCACACCCACCCAAACTCCCCTTCCGCACACTCACACACACTCCCAAACTGACTCCCACGGCCACACAGACTCTCGTGCCCGTGGCCCTGGAGAGTTGCCACGGGGCCTCTTGCCCAAGTGCACCCAGCCCTGCCTGGGGGACAGAGGGACAGGAC
>NW_027970266.1:0-207 GCF_054177405.1 Leptonychotes weddellii
ATAAGAATAAAAAAAAAAAAAAGAAAGCAGTGAGGATTTCAACTAGAGGAGAAATGACTGGTGGAGAAGGACATCAAAACAAATGACTTTCAGGTTCTGTTCAAATGCTGAAGTCCTGAGTTTTCTCATGGTTAAATCCCCGCAGCTGGTCTCGGCACAGCCAAGCCTGCTCCCAAGTTCTGAGGATGCATCTCCACAGCCAGGCTC
>NW_027970267.1:0-207 GCF_054177405.1 Leptonychotes weddellii
TCACATCCAAACCGTCTAAATGTGGTGCAGAAGAGGCTCCTGGGGGCTGTCCTTGAACTGCAGCCCCAGCGTCTGTGTCCCCTCCACCCATGGACCCAGGGATCCAAAGAGACAAGCCACCTACCCCAGCACTCCAGCACACAGTGGTGGGAGAGGCACAGCATAATGGACATAGAGATTCTGGTTGGAAATAGGGAGAATGGAGAG
>NW_027970268.1:0-207 GCF_054177405.1 Leptonychotes weddellii
TTTTTTTAAAGATTTTATTTATTTATTTATTTGAAAGAGAGAGTGAGAGAGAGAGAGAGCACAAGAGGGGGGAGCGGGAGAGGGAGAAGCAGGCTCCCTGCCGAGCAGGGACCCCGATGCGGGACTCGATCCAGGGACTCCAGGATCATGACCTGAGCCGAAGGCAGTCGCTTAACCAACTGAGCCACCCAGGCGCCCCGCACAATC
>NW_027970269.1:0-207 GCF_054177405.1 Leptonychotes weddellii
AATTACCAGGCATCACAAGACTAGGAAAAAAGTCACTATGGAAAGTCACAAAAGTCCCCAATAGATAAAGGAGAAACTTCTCCTTTGGAAGGTCACTATCCCGATTTCACCATTAAAACTGATTGTAGGGTTGCTGGAGTGTTGGGGGGTGGGAGGGATGGGGTGGCTGGGTGATAGACATTGGGGAGGGTATGTGCTATGGTGAGC
>NW_027970270.1:0-207 GCF_054177405.1 Leptonychotes weddellii
AGAAAGGCTGAAAGCGATAGACAGATGTTTAATCCACTAATCCATCTCCCATGGCTTATTATTTACTGAGTTTGGGGAGTGGTGGAGACTTGATTGCCCTTCCACAGATTTTTTTTTTAAGTTCTAGAAGGATTCACTGCCTATTCCCAAATTGCCAGAACATTGGTCACTCTCACCTCAGTGCATCTTTGTGTGTGAGAGAAAAGA
>NW_027970271.1:0-207 GCF_054177405.1 Leptonychotes weddellii
TCACTGCTTGGGGGAGAGTGGCTTCTATCACATCTATCACAACTCATTGCAAAACAAACTCTGAATGCTATTTTAGCCTTCATCTTTTATCATAAAAGTGAAAATCCTCTTCAGATTTCTTTTTTTTTTTTTTAAAGATTTTTATTTATTTATTTGACAGAGAGAGACACAGCGAGAGAGGGAACACAAGCAGGGGGAGTGGGAGAG
>NW_027970272.1:0-207 GCF_054177405.1 Leptonychotes weddellii
TTTATTATAGAAATGCAAGGATAGATGTATTAAGGAAACTATCAATATAATTTATATTAATGGACTAAAAGCAAAAAGAAAATGTCCTCTCAATAGAGTAAAAATTAATATTTCATAAAATAAAATAGCTTTTTGACTAAAACAACAATTTGGATTATAAGGGAAATTCATACTCAAATTTGCTTTTATTTTTTTTTTTTAAAGATT
>NW_027970273.1:0-1128 GCF_054177405.1 Leptonychotes weddellii
CTCACTGCGCCTCCTCTTCCCGTCCTGAAAGGCAGCCAATGAGAAAGGCACCTTATTCACTGGTTGAATTACCGCCTGTGAATGGCTGGAGGATCCATTTCAAAGCCGCACTTAGAATTGGCCTATTAAAAAGGCAGCCAGGATTTGTTTCAGAAGCTACACTGGAAATGAATGAGGGCTCTTCCATCTCTTCTGCCTATTAAAAAAGCTTCACTTCTCACAGAGCAACTATTTTAATTAAATCAATAATTATGCTTTATTGAATTCAATGCTCTTCAGCAAAAACCAGCACAGAGCCTCTCTGGCTTTTGAAAACTTAATTTAGGCCAACAGCGGGTTGGGGGAGGGAGGCGAGGCTGGTGAGGAAGGAGGGTGGGGGGAGAGAATAGTAGAGGGAATTGGGTATTTAATGGCACCTGTTAGAATGTCTCCTTCCCCCACCCCCCAGCCCCCAGCACTGAGAGAGGCACTGGTGGGAGTCCAGGCTCAGTTGGAAACAGGCAGATTTTTCTTTTGGGTGGGGTGGAGTGGAGAGATGCTACTTAAACCCAAGCTTTCTGATGTCCATTTTTATTCTGGTTCCATGATGCCTTCAATGCCCCCAGGCAACTGGCAAGATGTCCTTCTGTCGGCTGGCGCTGGGGGCTTCTGGCTGAGGGTTGCCTCCTGCTAGCTAATCCTCAGATAGGATAGTGGATAGAGCCTTTGGTCTTTTCTTTTTTTGAGCCACATGCTTAGGCTAGATTACCGATGATTGCAGTGACTTTCTGACTGGTGTCCCTGGCTCTGTTCTGGGAGCTCCCTCAACTTCGGAGTCTCAAATTGAAACTGTCTGGTCCAGTCACTTTCCTCCTTCGGAAAGGAGGCTCCCTCTTGCCCATGTGCATAATCCGGGCGAGGCAGGTAAGAGTGAGTGAGCAGGAGGTGGTGGGGACTGGGTCAAACTGGTGAGAGGCATTCCTTGGTCTAAAAGCCATGGCTAGAGCTCAGCTCCAGCCAATTGCTGGCAATAGAAACAGAGCCCTCTCCCCCCACATTGCTAGGTATTTTGACTTTTTTTTTTCTCAATAAAACCTGGCAGTCCTGCCTTTTCTGTACCATCTGTCAAGTTTTAAATATTGGCTACAG
>NW_027970274.1:0-207 GCF_054177405.1 Leptonychotes weddellii
TCTCCTCTCAGGAATTCAGCTGGATAGGGATCAAACCATTCTGAACACCTACAAACCCAACAGGAGATCGAAGAAAGGAATAGCAACAACTCTCTGAACAGAAAAGCGACCACTTTCTGGAAGGTAGGACGTGCGGAGAAGTGAATCCGAGGCGATATTCGGGAGGATAGACGGCGGGGGAGGGGCCTCCGTCGGCCGCTTCTGGCA
>NW_027970275.1:0-207 GCF_054177405.1 Leptonychotes weddellii
GGAGGCTCGGAGGGGAAAAGCCCTGATGCTTCAGCCCCTGGGAAGGAGGGCAGAGTGAGAATCCATGGGGGGCGGGGGAGATAAGGCCGGTGGGCCCTCTCCCAGCCCAGTGACCGGGGTCGGGGGGGCGCGAGGCAAGAGCCTGGAAGCAAGAGGCTTCAGGAGCAGGAAGGGGCCCTCGGTCCTACGTCTGTTTTCCGGATTTCT
>NW_027970276.1:0-207 GCF_054177405.1 Leptonychotes weddellii
GCAGGTATCCATACATATTTGTTGGTAAATTTTAATTTACTCTTACACACAATTTAAAAATTAATTTTATAAGAGCCATATCTTTTTTTTTATTCTTATGTTAATCCCCATACATTACATCATTAGTTTTAGATGAAGTGTTCCATGATTCATTGTTTGTGCAAAACACCCAGTGCTCCATGCAGAACGTGCCCTCCTCCATACCCA
>NW_027970277.1:0-207 GCF_054177405.1 Leptonychotes weddellii
AAATATGTGATGCAGTATTATTAACTGTAGTCACCATGCAGCATATTACATTCCCAGAACTTTCTTACTTTATAACTGGAAGTTTGTAACATTTGACTCCTTTCACCCATTTCATCCACCTCACCAACCTCCACCTCTGACAACCACTAATCTATTCTCCGTATCTATGAGCTTGTCTTTAACTTTTTTTTTTTTTTTTTAATTTTA
>NW_027970278.1:0-207 GCF_054177405.1 Leptonychotes weddellii
GTTGGCCTGATGAACTCTACTCACGGCTTTCTGGCACTTGGTTGCTAAGTAGTCAGCACCCCCTTAAAATGAAAAAGCCCAGACAGTGGGACACCCTGCCACCAAACTGGGTCTCACCATCTTCCTGGCCCATTTCCCGAAGCTGCGAACTCCCTTCCCGACCATGCAAGACGACACAGACTTCCACCTTATCTTCTTCGAGGCTTT
>NW_027970279.1:0-207 GCF_054177405.1 Leptonychotes weddellii
GGGCCACCAGGCAGCGCTCACAGCCCAGCCCTGCACGTGTCCTCTGCTGGCCAGGAGGTCCGGCTCCCACTGCCCCATCGGGGGGACGTGATGACTCCTGATCCACTTGGTAAGTTGTGTCGCTTCCCTGCTAGGACGCTCCAATGAACATCAAGCGTTTTCACCAGCTCCTTACCACCTGTCACAGGCTCTGCTGCCTTGGGTGCC
>NW_027970280.1:0-207 GCF_054177405.1 Leptonychotes weddellii
AAACCTCGCAACACAATGTTATTTTTATTTGTTTGCTTAGATAGTTGTATTTTAAAGAGATTTAAGTAATAAGAAAAAAAATCTCCTATGTTTATCCATATAGCTCCCATTTCTGGTGGTCTCTATTCCTTTTTGTGGATCCATATTTCCATCTGGTGTCATTTCCTTTCTATCCAAAGGACTCCCTTCAGTATTTCTTTTTTTTTT
>NW_027970281.1:0-207 GCF_054177405.1 Leptonychotes weddellii
GGGAAAACAGTCCTCATTCTGTGCAGTAGCTCTGTTCTAGAAAGTCTGCGTGGACACTGAGCTAGCAAATACCGAGCCCTCGCTCGCCCAGCCAGGGGGAAACACAAGGCTGTTCTTTCAAGCCTCTGCTCACAACACTGTCATCAATCAACACACGACCGGGTGGGATGCATGCTTCTGCTTAAAGACACGTATTTCACATTTCCC
>NW_027970282.1:0-207 GCF_054177405.1 Leptonychotes weddellii
CAGCACACTACCCAAAGCAATCAAAACATTCCTTTTTAAGACCAAGGAACTTTCTCTTGGTATGATCTACTTTAAAATACCAAAAAGATCAGTTTAGGAATAAACTCAGTAAGTTGTAATTTACTTTCATCCAAAATCACACATCCTCTACCTGAGGACAAAGTCACTGCTCTTGTAAAGATACTGGGGGTGGGGGTGGAGGGTTGC
>NW_027970283.1:0-207 GCF_054177405.1 Leptonychotes weddellii
TTAATTGTAGGAAACAAACTGAGGGTTGCTGGAGTGGGGGGTGGGGTGGGAGGGATGGGGTGACTGGGTGATAGACACTGGGGAGGGTATGTGCTCTGGTAAGCGCTGTGAATTGTGCAAGACTGTTGAATCTCAGATCTGTACCTCTGAAACAAATAATGCAATATATGTTAAGAAAAAAAAAAAGAAGAAGAAGAAGGTAGCGGG
>NW_027970284.1:0-1029 GCF_054177405.1 Leptonychotes weddellii
CAACCTACACCCCCACCCCCACCCCACCCCCCTTCATTGTTTTGAAGGCAGGGACAAAAATAAAAGTATTCAACTGAGGCCTTCCAGCTATGCCGAGTGCCTGTTTCCTGTTGCTAAGAGATAGAAACTTCAAAGGTGGAGTCCAGATCCTAGGATCATGACTCAGCAAGATTTCTGGCATTTGTTACAAACTAATGAGGCTCCTCAGAATCTTATCCACTAGCAAACTGGTTGGAGGTTAAAGGACTTTAATTGCCAGGGAAAATCCAAACCCGGCCAAGAAGGTCCTGTAATTGTTCGACTTCTAAAGCAATTCCCAGTCCCTTGAAACTTGCCAACAAAGTGTTCAGCCTAAGCAGTGATGCCCTGGTGTAATTAGGCAGGACACTTGCCTGCAAATAGCAGAATATTGCTTAAGCAATGAAAAGGGTTTTGTTTGGTTTGGTTTGGTTTTTAGATCACTCAACTGAAAAATCTAGAGGTAATACTGGCTTGAGGCACAGCTAGATGAAGTGCACAAATACTGTCCCTCAGACTTTCTCCATGTAGCAGGCATGGGGGTCCCCAAAACCCCAGGCCTCACAACCTACTAGCCTAACAGAGTGAGCTGTTGAAGATCCTCTCTAAAATCTCTGAAAAGAGGAGTCTGACAGCCCTGGTTTTTAGGGTCACATGCCCAACTCTGTAGCAGGGAGAAGAAAGGGAGGGTTGGGCTATGGCAGGCTAAGATGTGCAATCATACCCAAAATACATGGGATTTGTTTCCTTTAGAGAGCTCAGGTTCTGTGATCAGAATGTCACCGGCTAGATCCCAAGATCTGGCCTTATTGCCCACCTGCTTATACTCACAAACCTTTGTCTTACGCTTTCCCTTTCTCTCTTTCTGGCTCTTCTTTCTGGCATTCCCCTTAACTCAGACAAAGGAAACCTGAAACCACCCCCGCAAACCCCGCTCTGATAAAATCTCCCAGGGGCCCAGGCCACCCAGACCCTTTGAGCTAAACCTGACGCACACCTGCACAGATGGAC
>NW_027970285.1:0-12339 GCF_054177405.1 Leptonychotes weddellii
GGAGGGATGGGTTAGCCTGGTGATGGGTATTAAAGAGGGTACGTACTGAATGGAGCACTAGGTGTTATACACAAACAATGAATCATGGAACACTACATCAAAAACTAATGATGTAATGTATGGTAATTAACATAACATAATAATAATAATAAAAAAAAGAAAGTAGACTGAGTTCAAACCAGAGGTAGTTGAAGTCCTTTTTCAATGTGTATAAAACTCAAGGTGTTCTAGCCATCCTCAAGAGTTAACTTCAGGAGAAATCCACCCTTTCCCACCTCAGGCTCTGGCTCATTGCCTGTCCTTCTCTCAGCCCAATTGTGTGCACATAGTGAATGTATAGGTAGAGGCCATCCACATGGTCTACCATTGCTGTTGAAAGAGAGGGAGCCACAAAGGATCTCCAACATACGGCTGCGTTACTGAGGGAGAAGAGACAGAATGAAGTTTAGCACAAAGGAATTGGTCTGCTTGATTTACAGCTCCAGTGCAGATAGGAAATTAGCCCATTTATTAGAATCTACAAATGTCGAAGATGTAGATGCATGGGCTGGAGAAAGAAATTTTAGACCTACCATGCAGGTTTGATGGGATTTTGCTCCTGTGAGAATGGCAGGGTTCCTGAGGCAAGTCCTCAGTTGAACTAATGAAATTGATGTAGAAATGCATTGTCTATTTTAATCTGTGATCTGCTATGTCTCACCTTTTCCTTTGTGATTACATCACTGAATTGAGCCCTTTTAGAAGTAAGCTGTAGTGTTGATGTGCCACTTTTTCCATATGCTGTATATTGTGTCAGCCTGTTTTTTTTTTTTTTTTTTAATTGGGTTCTTTTTTATTAGGTTGGAAGAATGCTTTACTTTTTTTACTTTTTATTTATTTTTTTATAAGTATGCGGGGCTTGAACTCAGGACCCTGAGATGGAGACCTGAGCTGAAATCAAGAGTCAGACACTTAACCTACTGAGCCACCCAGGCACCCCAGCAGCTTTTTTTAAATTGAGGTTTAGTTGACATACAATGATATATTAGTTTCCGGTGTACAGCTTAGCGATTCAGCAACTCTATATATTACATAGTGCTCACTATGGTAAGTATAGTCACCATCTGTCATGATTCAACTTTATTAAAGTATTTTGACTATATTCTCTATGCTGTACTTTTCATCTCCATGGCTTATTTTGTAACTGGAAGTTTGTACCTTTTAATGCCCTTCTCCTATTTTGCCCACTCACTCCACTCATCTCCCTTCTGGTAATCATCATTTTGTCCTCCATATTTAAGAGTCAGTTTGGTTTTTGTTTGTTCATTTGTTTTGTTTTTTAGATTCTACATATAAGTTAAATCATATGGCATTTGTCTTTCTCTGTCTGACTTAGTTCACTCAGCTTAGTTCCCACTAAGTTCATTCATGTTGTCAAAAATGGCAAGATCTCATTCCTTTTTATGGCTGAGTAATATTACATTGTATATATAAACCACATCTTTATCCATTCAACTTTCAGTGGATAGGTGGGTTGCTTCTTTATCTTGGTTATTGCTACCACTAACATGAGGGTGTCCACATCTTTTTGAATTTTTATTTTCATTTTCTTTGGGTAAATACCAAATAGTGGAATTACTGGATCATATGGTATTTCTATCTCTAAATGATTAAGAAACTTCCATATTGCTTTACATAGTGGTTGCACCAATTTACATTCCCACCAACAGTGCACAAGGATTCTCTTTTCTCTACATTCTTGCCAATACTTGTTATTCCTTATCATTTTTGTATTAGCCATTCTGACTGGTGTGAGGTGGTATCTCATTGTGGTTTTGATTTGGATTTCCCTGATAACTAGTTATGTTGATCATCTTTTCTTGTGTCTGTTGACCAACTGTATGTCTTCTTTGGAAAAATATCTATTTGGTTCCTCTGCCCAATTTTTCATCAGATTGTTTGTTTTTTTAGTGTTGAGTTGTATACATTCTTTGTATATTCTGTATATTAACCCCTTATCAGATATATCATTTGCAAGTATCTTCTTCCATTCAGTAGATTGCCTTTTTGTTTTGTTGATGGCAAAACAAAAACAAAACAAAACAAAACCAAAAAAAACCCTTTTTATTTTGTCATAGTCCTAATAATTTATTTTTGCTTTTGTTTCCCTTGCCTAAGGAGACATATCCATGAATACATTGCTAAGGCAGATATCCAAGAGATTATGGCCTATCTTTTCTTTTAGGAGTTATATGATTTCAGGTCTCACACTTATTTCTTTATTCCATTTTGAGATTATTTTCGTATATGGTGTAAGAAAGTGGTCCAGTTTCCTTCTTTTGCATGTAGCAGTCCAGTTTTTCCAAAACCACTTATTGAAAAGACTGTCTTTGCCTCATTGTATATTCTTGCAAAGACTATCTTTTCCCTATTGTGTATTCTTACCACACTTGTCATAGATTAATTGACCATCTAAGTGTGGGGTTATTTCTGGGCTCTCCATCTTATTGCATTGATCTTTGTGTCCGTTTCTGTACCAGTACCATAATGTTTTGATTACTTTAGCCTTATAGTAGATCTTGAAATCTGGGATTACGATACCTCCAGTTTTGTTCTTTCTCCAGATTGCTTTGGCAATTCAAGATCTTTTGTGACTTATTACATATTTTTGGATTATTTATTCTAGTTCTGTGAAAAAATGTTATCAGTATTTTGATAAGGATTTCACTGAATCTATAGATTGCTTTGGTTAGTATGTGTTGCAGTTTTTTTACTGAAAGATGGACATGGTTATTGGGTAGAAATAACTGTGATAAACAGGCTGTTAGTAATGTAGTGGTAAGATGTGGGGGATAGAGATAGGGTTCTATAGTATTATGATTAGATCTCAGTCTTTTAGGGGCACCTGGGTGGCTCAGTCGGTTAAGCGGCTGCCTTTGGCTCAGGTCATGATCCCTGGGTCCTGGGATCGAGCCCCACGTCCGGCTCCCTGCTCAGTGGAGATCCTGCTTCTCCCTCTCTCTCTGCCTGCCTCTCTGCCTACTTGTACTTTTTCTGTGTCAAATAAATAAATAAAATCTTAAAAAAAAATAGATCTCAGTCTTTTAGTGAGTTATACCTCTACATTGTGAACTTCACTGGTGTATCTTATCTGACCCTAGCCCTTAGGTCAAAGAGGATGGCTGGAGGAGGCTGAACTTATATATTTTCCTTGTCCCACATGGGAAACTAAAGAAGCTGGAGTTGGGTATTTCCCTTTCCCCAGGTCAGTTAGGCTGTGACATATCCCTAGCAAGTTAAGCTCTGGTAAAATGTTTCTCTGAGGACAGGTCTTGTTGAGAACAGAATGTTCTGGTGTATTTCAAAATGGTTCATTTTTCCCTCCCTAACCCAGAGCCTTAGAGAATTTTTATCTGATATTTACCGTGAGGACCTGGTATAAATCCTGAAGGTGAAACTTACAAAAGTTTAAGGGCCTTCTATGACTGGGTCCTCTTGGAGTTGTTCTTTCTTAGGTTTGTCCACCCTGAATCTCCAGCAATTCATCAATTACAGCTTAGGTGTTCCTACCTTGTTACTGGTTCTCGCAGAGGTTTCTGTGCATGGGTATCTCCTCCAGTAAGTTTTGATTCTCTGTATCTGCTTGTCTGTGTCTCCAATTTGGGGGCAGTATTTCTTTCCTGTGACCTCACTTCTCTAATGGATCAAAGAACAGTTGTTGCTTTTTCAGTTTGTTCGGCTTTTTACTCATTGTTTGGACAAAGTGGGGACTTCTAAGCTCCTTACATGCTGAACTGGGAAACAGAGGTCCCCCATTGTTTTTTTTTTACAGACGATATACCATAACACTATACTGAGGAAAAGTTAATAATCAATGTTTTCTATTGTGTAAGTCAAATATTGAAAATTTTTGACAGATGTTAAGTAAGAGATGCATAAATAATGATTAAATTACATATATTAAAGCCTGATGAAAACATCAAGGTAAATACGTTAATGCTGTGATTTGGCAGACTACTAGGTCAAAAAAACAGCAAGAATCTGTTTGAAGGCAGCTGTATCATCAATGATATGATCTATATTGCCTATGTTGCATGCAACTGCAAACAAAAAAAATATTTCAAGTTGCAAAACTGATGCTTCCAGAACTATTTTGTTTTTTTTTAAAGATTTTATTTATTTATTTGAGATAAAGAGCATGCAAGAGAGCCAGAGAGAGAGAGAGAGAGAGTGAGGGAAAGAGAGCACAAGTGGGGAGAGAGGGAGAAGTAGACTCCCTTCTGAGCAGGGAGCCCAAAGCAGGACTCGATCCTAGGACCCCAGGATCATAAACTGAGCTGAAGGCAGATACTTAACCAAATGAGCTACCCAGGCACCCCTTGAACTATTTTTTGAAAACTATATAAATACCCCTGGAATCTTGAACTGCATGGTCAATTTAAAGGACAGTTTAATTTTGAAGAGATAAGATAGAATTTAAATCATGCATTTATAAACATCTCATTTTTATTATTTTCCTTTTTAGAAATGAAATTGATTCCAAAAATTTGAAAAGTGAGAGGTATGTGATGAAGAAATATATTTTTAAATCATGCTTCTTTTGAAATATGATATAAAATCCTAGATATCTTACTTTGCCATTAGGAAATAAATATCCATCCACAGTAGTACCCCAAAACACAGAACATGAGTTGCCACCTCTATCTATTAGTAGCCAAATCTCTCCTTTCCCCCCCCCATCTTCCCTTCTCTAAGTTGGGGGTCCCGCAGGAGTGTACTAATTACAAATGGTCAAATCCTCAGTTTCTTATGTTGGTACTTAAGTCAAAGAACTCAATACTTTTTTTGAGTCTGTAGATTTCATAAGGTTTTCATCACTGCCACTGGAAAAGCGCTGATCTGCCAGAAGTAGGTGTATTGTTCATGTTGACAAAGCTAGAAGCTTGCTACTACATTCACTTCTAGAATTGGAATGCAGAATCATTACCTATTGTGATGAAATTGAGTGGCTAAGACAAATCTATTCATTACAGGCTTCTTAGAGCCAAAAATGAATCTTGTCAATGTTGTCTTGTGCCCTCTGTATTATAGCACTTTGATTTTATACAAGTAGGTGTTTTCCAGAGAACACAAACCCACGACCATGAAAAATGAGTGGCTAGGGGATCTTTGATTTGCTATTCCATGCACGACTCAGAACTAGAATATTTCCCTTTCTAGTACCCATTATAGAATAGGGATCAGATTACTGCTTCTGTTTTCTAACTTCCTTAGAAAGTTTTATCTCAGAGGGCTTGTTAAATTTCCTAACGATTTTCTTCTATCTGGGTCAACTCTCAAAGTTTTAAGTAACCTTGAAATTTAGGAATAAAGTGATATATTTTTCCTTATGAGACCTATGGACTCCTTATTAAAGGTATAGAATTCCACTTATAGTCTACCTGGCTGTACACTGCTTTCTTTCACAAAAGCATTAATTTAGGCCTCACTAAACACAGCTGTATGCACACACAGGTAGAACACCACACTATTTAATGAGCAACAGAAGATATATATTGAAGGACTACTACATACCAGACACTGCAATGGGAAATGGGTATACAGCAGCAAACGAACAAAGTCTTTGCCCTGAAGGCATTTGCACTGTTTTGTAAATAATAATATAAACACTACTGTTTTACCTAAGGTCAATTGTTTTAAAAGTATCCTTTTGGCTTTAATGTGGAGAGTAGAAAAGTATGAGGCAGGGTAGAAGTAGGGAGACCCTTTTAAGGTCTACCAAAAGAATATAGGTGAAAGACAGTGGTAGTCTATGATAAGGTACTAGAAGAAGTGAAAGTGGTCAGATTCAGCATGGTATTTGAAACTAAAGCAGATAAAACTTGTTGATAGGATGTTCTTAGAAAAATGAATAATCTTGGGATTACAATGCATACAGTCTCTAAACTTTTTTAAACTTCTGGCATATTAATATCATTTCTCTCCAGTAACTGGTTTCTTAGAAAATGTGATTTTAATAAGGTGCATGATATTCATCAAATGTCTGAACTCCTCTTTCTGTGTTGAATTGTCAGTGCTGGCAAGTTTGTAGCATTCTTTGAATTTCAGGACTGACAGTGTTCAAAAATAATGATGTAGGGACTTTTCATACACCCTGTCAGACAGATCTCCTATGACCATCTTAGCTACACACTGACTATACAAATAATGGATATATGGCAAGTAGAACTCATGAAGCTCCAATTTTTACAAAAAGACCAGGGGATCTTTAAGATGTATCAGGAGCATGACTTAGCCACCTCATCTCTGGCACTGTATGTCTTTTTCCCTTGAACAGACGTGTCTGATCACATGATATGTTCTTCAGACATAGTTCAACCTGGAAATGTGCAGAGAGAAACAATTCTACCCTCTTCAAATGAAATATGAATATAGACTTATATTTTCAAATTTCTGTGGCTTCTAATCCTTGAATGTGTTCTAGTGTTCATTCAACTGTTCTTAACAAATTTTTTTTTTTTTTAAAGATTTTATTTATTTATTTGACAGAGAGAGACACAGCGAGAGAGGGAACACAAGCAGGGGGAGTGGGAGAGGGAGAAGCAGGCTCCCCGCAGAGCAGGGAGCCCGTTGTGGGACTCGATCCCAGGACCCTGGGATCATGACCTGAGCCGAAGGCAGTCGCTCAACCGACTGAGCCACCCAGGCGCCCCTGTTCTTAACAAATGTTAACATATTTTTTTCAGTTGCATATTGATCCCAGCAGCACTTTTTTCTCTATTAAATGACTAGATCAATCGCACCTATTCTGTTTTTACCATTTCTTTAATCAGTTTTCTTTTATAAACTTGCTTTTGTCAGTTTTTGTTATCAGTCTTAATTTTCAAACCACTTTTCATTCTTGTTCTGTTCCCTGAAAGCATTCTAATATCTTTTTTTTAAAAGATTTTATTTATTTATTTGAGAGAGAGAGAGAGCGCATGAGAGGGGGGAGGGTCAGAGGGAGAAGCAGGCTCCCCGCCGAGCAGGGAGCCCGATGCGGGACCCGATCCCGATGCGGGACTCGATCCCGGGACTCCAGGACCACGACCTGAGCCGAAGGCAGTCACTTAACCAGCTGAGCCACCCAGGTGCCCGCATTCTAATATTTAAAATACCTATTTCCAGGCTTGAATAAGTAGCTCCACTTGAAATCTGATGCTAATAAATCAGAATAATTTCTTTTCATCTGGGTATGATATCTATTTCAAGTATTTTCTTGTACTGATACAAATAACTAAAGGACCTGTTGAACAAATTGTTGAACCCATAAAAACTTCTGCAGATTATCAGACTACCAATAGATCCATTTACAGAATCTTACTATTTAGGATGATAATTAATACACAAATGGTGTCGGCTTTCATCAAATGCTATGGATTGAACTCTTCATTACCATTTCTTGGTAAATATGTAGTTCTCATCCATATTAACAATATTTCAATGAAATAAAGCTTCAACATGAAAATATGATTTATGTATTTTTCATTTGTTTAATTGATCTATGAACAAAAGCATGAAGATTATCACTAATTTGTAAATTTCTAGGCAAGAAAGAGTTTGAAGTCACCTGTGTTATCATCACTTCCTTTCGCTTCCCATTGCCACCATCATAATTTAAGTCTTGATAAAGTCCAGCGGCAAAAGTTTTCTAAGTGACTTCTCCCAATCAGCCTTGAGATTCTACAACACTATAGAGTCAGAAAGATCTGGGTTCAAATCCCAGTTGAATCTTTATTGAGCTTCAGTATTCTTCTCTATAAAATGATGAAATTACTACTTAAAATGAAAAGTTGCTTTGGAAATTGCATGAAGATACATACACATATTGTCTGTGTATTTTTCTCTCTCTCTCTCTCCCCCTCTCCCTCTCTCCTTTCAGCCATCTATCCATCCATCCATCTAGTCATGTAGTAGATATTTCCTTGTCCTTGTTTAAGTTTCTTAAAGGGTTTTAATTTGCCTTAGTAAATTCCATCATTACTTAGTCTGGCATGTAAGGCATGTTCCCATGTGGCCGTAAATTAACATATCCTACCTATTCCCAGCATATCTTTCTGGCCTTATTTACTATTTTTGTTACCATCCAAATTGGATTTCTTATTTATCCCTTGTTTCTTTCAACATTCTTTCCTATTATTTTACCTGCAAATAATGCCTTTCTCCATTCTTTCTGCCATCACTATCCTATTCATCTTTACTAAAGTTCTTCATGAAATCCTCATTATACTTCAGAACACTTTTTAAACTTTTGCTATTTTCTTATTTTCAGACCATTTTTCCTTAATCTCCTTATTCAGTGACTTTTTTCTTTTTTAAATTAATTAATTAATTTTTTATTTAAATTCAGTTAGCCAACATATAGTACATCATTAGTTTCAGATGTAGTGTTCAATGATTCATAGTGATTTAATTACAAATTCCTCATTTGAAAGGTAAAAATAGGAAGAACACAAGTTTGGCAATGGGAACTTTAAATCAGAATCAGTTTTGATATTTTAAACTGAAGACTCCTCACCTTCTATGGTCTCTGTTTCTTTATGTATAAATATAAAATAATAATATCATTCTCAACTATTTCATAGATTTTTCATGACTGACTACCTAGATAACTTCATATAAACATGATATATAAATGTAAATCACTAGGTGAATATAAGAAACTATGTGCTTTTGCTGTATCTATGTTTCTTGAAAAAGAATAATTGAATGTATTATTTTAAGTATTATACACATACACAAGGACATATATATCTTATGAATATTATAAGCTCTCTCAAATCAAGGACAGTGTTGTGAATGTCCTTATATCTCTTATAGGGGTACACTAAGGATTTATGGGATGCTTAATGCTTCAAAAGTTATTCTTTTAAATTAATAAAAGAATCCCATTTACAATTGCACCAAAAATAATAAAATGCCAAGGAATAAAATTAACCAAGGGTGAAAGACATGTACTCTGAAAACTATAAAACATTAATGAAAGAAACTGAAGAATATAAAAACAAATGGAAAGATATTTTATGCTCATGGATTTGAAGAACAAATAATGTTAAAATGCCCATACTACCCATAGCAATCTACAGATTTAATGCAATCCCTGTTAAAATACCATTTTTCACATAGCTAGAACAAACAATCCTAAAATCTGTATGGAACCATCAAAGGCCCTGGATAGCCAAAGCAACTGTAAGGAGGAAAAGCAAAGCTAGAGGCATCACAATTCCGGACTCCAAGATATATAATAAATAAGTGATGAAAACAGTATGGTACTGGGCACAAAAAAGATACATAGATCAGTGGAGCAGAATCAAAGCCCCAATATAAACCCATGATTATATGGTCAATTAATCTTTGACAAAGGTGTCAAGAATATGCAATGGGAGAAAGATAGTCTTTTCAACAAATGGCATTGGGAAAACTGGACAGCTACATGCAAAAGAATGAACCTGGACCACTTTCTTACACCATAGACAAAAATAAACTCAAAATGGATGAAAGACCTAAATATGAGACCTGAAACCATAAAAGTCCTGGAAGACAGCACAGGCAGTAATTTCTCTGACATTGGCCACAGCAACATTTTTCTAGATGTCTCCCCAGCCAAGGGACACAAAGGCAAAAATAAACTCTAAGGACTAAATCAAAATAAAAACTTTTGCACAGCAAAGGAAACAATTAAAAAACCAAAAGACAACCTGTAGAATGGGAGAAGACCTCTGCAAATGACATATCCAAAAAAGGGCTACTTTCTAAAATATATTAAGAATTTATACAACTCGGGCGCCTGGGTGGCTCAGTTGGTTAAGCGACTGCCTTCAGCTCAGGTCATGATCCCGGAGTCCTGGGATCGAGTCCCACATCAGGCTCCCTGCTCAGCGAGGAGCCTGCTTCTCCCTCTGACCCTCCCCCCTCTCATGTACTCTCTCATTCTTGCTCTCTCAAATAAATAAATCTTAAAAAAAAAAAAAAAGAATTTATACAACTCAACACCCCAAAATTAAAAAAGGGCAGAAGACATGAACAGGTATTTCTCCAAAGAAAACATGCAGATGGCAAACAGACACATGAAAAGGTGCTCAACCTCACTCATCATCATGTAACTGCAAATAAAAACCAAAATGAGCTATCACCTAACATCTGTCAGGATGGGTAAAATAAGAAAGACAGGAAATAGCAAGTGTTGGTGATGATGTGGAGAATAAGGAACACTCGTGCACTGTTGGTGGAAAAGCAAATGCAAACTGGTACAACCACTGTGGAAAACAGAATGGAGGTTCTTCAAAAGATTAAAAATAGAATTACTATATGATCCAATAATTCCACTACTGGGTATTTACCCAAAGAATATGAAAACAAAATTCAAAAAGATATATGCACCCTTATGTTTATTGCAGCATTATTTACAATAGCCAACATACAGAAGCAGCTCAGATGTTAATTGATAGATGAATGGATAAAGAAGAGGTATATATATACAATGAAATATATATATACACAATAGAATATTCATAAAAAAGAATGAAATCTTGCCATTTACAGCAACATGGATGGATCCAGGGAGAATACGCTAAATGAAATAAGTCAGTCAGAGAAAGACAAACACCATATTATTTCACTCATATATGGAATTTAAGAAACAAATGAACAAAGATAAAAAGGGATAAACCAAAAATCAGACTCTTAACAATACAGAACAAACAGATGATTACCAGAGGGGAAGTGGGTTGGGGAATGGGTGAAATAGGTGAAGGGGATTAAGAGTACACTTATGAAGTGCACTGAGTAATGTATAAAATTGTGGAATCACTATATTGTACACCTGAAACTAATACAAAAATGTATGTTAACTATACTGGAATTTAAATTTAAAAAAAGGTTATTATTTTATCATTTTATTAATTAAATTTAAATGCCCACATGCAGTAAATATACTACTGGTTCATCATGTTTAAAAGTTTTAATTCTTAATTTTCAGTAGAACAGATTTTCTAGGTGTATATAAAAATTACTTTTGCACTGAAGATTAGGAGTGTGGGCGAGCAAGACCTCAGTGGGTAAAAGAAACAGTAAGAACGGGAACAGGCATATATAGCAAAAGCGGTATGCATGTGGCAAAAGCCAACCATTCCCCCCTCATTCTGTGCTGAAAACAGTACATGCTGAAAACAGCAATGATGGTGGATAAGATAGGCCCACTGAGGTAGGCTCTCCCATCTCCTGCAGCCCCCTAGTTAATGCCTCACTAGGACTGGTGCTGATAGTCACGTACACACGTTCCTTACTGCCCCTCACGTGATTGCTATCTTGAGTTGTTTTTCCTTGCTTCTGAAACTTTACATTATACCATATTAAGACTGAGAGTCCAGCCGGACTCAGGGCTTCACTCCCTGCCTGTACTTCTTGGCGGTGCCTGGTGGTGCAGCCCCTTCTGGCCTCTTTGTTTAATGTTGTTGGACTCAGAGTAATCATTTCATCTCTCAATGAATGTGCTACATGACAGGAAAAACAAATCTTTTAGGAAAAATCCTTGCCAAGTTCAATATTTTTATACAGACTGAAAAGATTAAATATATAAAAGCTAAAACTAATGGAAAATGTATTCTTTCTCTTTGTATCACAAAAAGTTTTATGCATTATAACTTTTAAATAGTCCTTTTGCTGATTTTTTTCCTAAAGGCTTTTTTTTGTTATTATGTTATGTTAATCACCATACATTACATCATTAGGTTTCTTTTTTTTTTAAGATTTTATTTATTTATTTGACAGCAAGAGAGGGAATATGAGCAGGGGGAGTGGGAGAGGAAGAAGCAGGCTTCCCCCGGAGCAGGGAGCCTGACTCGGGGCTCGATCCTAGGACTCTGGGATCATGACCTGAGCCGCAGGCAGACGCCCAGTGACTGAGCCACCCAGGGCCCCTCATCATTACTTTTTTTTTTTTTATTGTTATGTTAATCCCCATACATTACATCATTAGTTTTTGATGTAGTGTTCCATGATTCATTGTGTATAACACCCAGTGCTCCCTTCAGTACGTGCCCTCTTTAATACCCATCACCAGGCTAACCCATCCCCCCACACCCCTCCCCTCTAGAACCCTCAGTTTGTTTCTGTTTCTCAGAGTCCATAGTCTCTCATGGTTCGTCTCCCCCTCCGATTACCCCCACTTCATTTTTCCTTTCCTGCTATCTTCTTCTTTTTTTTTTTTTTAACATATAATATATTATTTGTTTCAGAGGTACAGGACTGTGATTCAACAGTCTTACACAATTCACAGTGCTCACCATAGCAAATACCCTCCCCAATGTCTATCACCCAGCC
>NW_027970286.1:0-1128 GCF_054177405.1 Leptonychotes weddellii
CCGATGCGGGGCTCAATGCGGGGCTCGATGCGGGGCTCGATCCCAGGACCCTGGGATCATGACCTGAGCCGAAGGCAGATGCTTAACGACTGAGCCACTCAGGTGCCCACTTATGTAGGATAGTTTTAAGCCACTCCTTAGAGTTAGGTGAAATAACTAAGGTAGAAATAGACAGAGACAAAAACCAGGGCAGGCTGTGAACTTCAGCCACAGAAGCCTCCTCCCGGGACAAACATGAGGAGGACTGGGGAGGAATTCCAGCCGGAGGGACTGAGGGAAGAACTGGAGGCAGATATGGGCCCAAACTTTTAGCTGTTGACCGAACATTTCAGAAATATCTTGTTCGTTTTCGCTGGGAGAACAGACACAGAGACCAATGCCTTTTAGTATGCATTTTATTCTTAATAAAGCTAGACAAATTTATGAGCAGTTCCCTAAAATGGGCTGGGTGAGAGATCGATCCTCCAAAGAGAGCAAATGAAGTCAAGTGGAAATTAATTATATAATTACTAATGGATTTACTACCATCTTGATGACCTCAAAGCAGTTTTTCCTTAATGTCTTACATTTCTCAGTCTCCAACTCTACCCCCACGGGGACTGTGGGCATCCAGCCACGGACCGGGAGAATTGAATACTGAAAGCAATGAAAAATAGCACAGTGATGTTGCCATGCCCTTAATTAAAAGAGAAGGGCATTAAACTATGTCAAAAACAAAACAGTGTGTTGTTTTGAATGCTGGTGCTTGAAGAGAGGCAAGTCTCATTAAGGGAAGATAAAGAGATTCGGAATGGGACTTGTGGCTACTTTCAAAGGCTTTAACCGTGGGTGGCATGGATTCTTTTTGAATCTGTTTCTTTCCAATGTTTCTATGTGAGTCTGGACGGTTGCCCTTTTTGTCCCCCCCAGGCTCAGCTGGGCTCCCAGACGGAACAAAAATGTGACAAGAAATGTAACAAAAGAAAGGTAGATTCCTGAGATAAACTGGCAGAAAGTGGGAAAAGGAAGAGAAAGAAGAAGGACCGAAGAGAGTATCCAGGGGGAAGATTTCTCAGAGCAGAACTGAGAGAGTAGGGGAACAAGGGACAGAGAGCAGGAGAGAGAGGTGTGAGCAAGGGAGACAGAAAG
>NW_027970287.1:0-207 GCF_054177405.1 Leptonychotes weddellii
CTCTATGTGAAACATAAGCATTGTCAAATGCTATTCAAAACTAATGCCAGGTTGAAAAATGTTGCCTAGTTTAATGGGTATTCATTATCCATTGCGAGGATAAAATCATATACAATACCATTTATTTGTTCACAAATATATATTAAACAGTATTCTGTGTTAGTCACTGTGCTGGTCATTGGTGACACCTGATGAACAACATAGCAC
>NW_027970288.1:0-207 GCF_054177405.1 Leptonychotes weddellii
CCCCCAGAGAAAAGCCGTCAGTCACTCCCGTCTCCCTGGTCTCCGGCCGCACTCCGTGCTCACCCGGCCTGTGACCACGTGTTTCTATCTCTCGCACCCGACCCCGTGTGGAGTCTCCAAACCCAGCAGATCCCTGCAGTGCGCTCCCGTGCCTCTCTTCCTGGGGGAAGAAGGTGAGTCTCCCCGGATCTGCCACTTGTTGGGTCC
>NW_027970289.1:0-207 GCF_054177405.1 Leptonychotes weddellii
TGGTATGATGTGATGAAAATGGCACTTTACCTCTGATCTTCCAGCCCAAAACCCATAATCCCAATCTAATGAGAAAAACATCTAACAAATTCCAATAGAGGGGAATTACAAAATATACCTGACCAATAATCCTCAAAACTGTCAGAGTCATTAAAACAAGGGAAATCTGGGGGCACCTGAGTGGCTCAGTCAGCTGGGCGACTGCCT
>NW_027970290.1:0-207 GCF_054177405.1 Leptonychotes weddellii
ATAGTATTTATGTTTGGATGTGATTATGCTAAGGAGGGAAATAAAGCATAGAAGCAGCATGAGGATTTGGGAGGAGGGAGGAGCAATCTTAAACAAGATGGATAACAGCAGCATTCCTGTGGACAACTGACCTGTCAATACTTAAAGGGGTTAGAAACAGGACCTAGGGAAACATTTCTCAAAGGACCATGTGTGTGAACCTCCGTT
>NW_027970291.1:0-207 GCF_054177405.1 Leptonychotes weddellii
CTTGCCCTAATTCAACCCATTCTTCCTTCTGTAGCCAGAACTTCTTAAATATCTTTCTCCTCACTCTTTCAGCAAATATTTATGAAGCACCTATAAAGTGCCAAGCATGTATGGTGAGTGCTGTGAATTGTGCAAGATTGTTGAATCTCAGATCTGTACCTCTGAAACAAATAATGCAATATATGTTAAAAAAAAAAAAAAGAAGAA
>NW_027970292.1:0-207 GCF_054177405.1 Leptonychotes weddellii
TCTCGCTCTCTCTCTCTCTGTCAAATAAATAAATAAAATCTTTTAAAAAAAAAGAAGTCAACAACAATAAAAAGACAAACCAATTTTAAAAAGGGTTCTAAAGATCTGAATAGATATGTCTCCACAGGAAATATACAAATGGCCAATAAGCACATGAAAATATGTTCAGAATCTTTAGCCATTAGGAAATTCAAACCCAGACCACAG
>NW_027970293.1:0-207 GCF_054177405.1 Leptonychotes weddellii
AATAAACATGGGGTGAAAATCATTTGCTACATATAGTTTCAAGGAAAAGAAGTATTAAAAAAAAGACAAAGGGACGATTCCATCACATTACAATCATGGTTTTCATTTATATTTCTGAATTTTAGTTACATGTGAATCTGAAGCTTTCCTTGTTTCCTGCCCTGTTTTTTCTTGGGTCTTCTGCATTCTATAATTCAGCATGCTTTC
>NW_027970294.1:0-207 GCF_054177405.1 Leptonychotes weddellii
TCATTAGGGAAATGCAAATCTAAAACCATATGAGATATCACCTCACATCTATTTGAATGGCTAATATTTTTTTATTCTTATGTTAATCCCCATACATTACATCATTAGTTCTAGATGAAGTGTTCCATGATTCATTGTTCGTGCACAACACCCAGTGCTCCATGCAGAACGTGCCCTCCTCAATACCCACCACCAGGCCCCCCCCGC
>NW_027970295.1:0-207 GCF_054177405.1 Leptonychotes weddellii
CCACCAATAGTGTAAGAGGGTTCCCCTTTCTCCACAACCTCTCCAACATTTGTTGTTTCTTTCCCTGTCCATTTTTGCCATTCTAACTGGTGTAAGGTGGTATCTCAGTGTGGTTTTGATTTGGATTTCCCTGATGGCTAATGAACAACATCCATTCATGATAAAAGCCCTCAACAAAGTGGATATAGAGGGAACATGCTTCAACAT
>NW_027970296.1:0-1128 GCF_054177405.1 Leptonychotes weddellii
GGCGGGGATGGCAGGCCTGGGAACGCTCCCGGGGCGCAGGTGGGAAGCCGGGTGGGCAGCCCAGGACCCGCTGTCCCTCTCCTGGGGACTCGCCCAGGACCACTGAGCACGCACTTGTGCACCTCCGCCCACGGCGGCCAGAAGGTGGAGCCACCCACGAGCTCGTGGACGGGCGGGAGGCGAGTCCAAGGACGGAGCACCGTGCAGCCTGAACAGGGCGACGTGCGACAACGGTGTCACAGGGACGAACCCTGGACGGCGCGTGTCGGACCCACTGGGGCGTGGTGCCCGGACAGACGCGTCCTCGGGGTCGGGGCGTGGACTCCGGGCTGGGGGGAGGGAGGATGGGAAGGGCTGGGGATGGCAGTGGGGGTGCCAGCACTTGATAATGCCACCGGGCCGTGCACTGGAAAGCAGTTAGAGTGGAAATTTCATGCTGTATGTATTTTACCAGTTTTTAAACATGAAGGAAAGAAACCCAAGGTGGTCATCCATGAGGCCAGCCTGGCCAGCGTACCCTTCATTCCACTGCACAGAAGCCGGGGGATGCGGGCATGCCGTGAAGCGCCAGGGCCTCAGTTTCCCCATCTGTGCAGCTGTGATGAGAGTGGCAGGGAGAAGGTGAGGCCGTCTGACCACAGTCACAGCGATAAATCACAAAAAACCCCCGAGTTATTGCCTCTCTTGTGAAGTTTGGTTAAAGAAGGCATATTTACATCTATTTCTTTACCCACATCTTTGAATTGAAATATCATCTTTTAATTACAAAACAGATATTATTTCGATGTCCAGAATAGAGAGCCTAACAGAGATGGTCTATTAAAAAAAATAGAAGAGACAGTCACGAGAATATGATTTGGCCGACAGGGTGATAAAAACTATGACCATAATTACCAGGAAGAAAAATAAAACCACCCGGCTCCCTGAGGCCCCCCCATAGCAAGCATGTCGGCTGCATTTGCAGCTCACAGGGTCAAACCCGCGCCTGGGGCCGCTCCCCATGGCAGCCTTCACCACACCCGCCCAAAATCTTCCCTGGAAATAGTCCGCAAAATAAAATCACGCGCAAGCAAAGACCCCTGATGTCCTGGGATTGCGGGTTACTGAATCTGCTCGGACAGAAACTGA
>NW_027970297.1:0-207 GCF_054177405.1 Leptonychotes weddellii
TTGAGGTCAAGTCTGTGCCAGGGCTATAGACCAAGAATGGAGTAATGTCTGCAGAGAGAAGGGCAATTAGCAAATTCCTTAATTAGAGTTGTGTTCCTATTTTCTCTGGTCAATTCTAATCACTTGTTAGATTTTAACTCGGCTCCTTTGGCCTATAGCATGCAGTCATAGAGTTCAGAAAATCAGGGCCCACTGATCTTGGATAAA
>NW_027970298.1:0-207 GCF_054177405.1 Leptonychotes weddellii
AAATACCTCAGTAGGGTGCAACCACTCTGGAAAACAGTATGGAGGTTCCTCAAAAAGTTGAAAATAGAGCACTACTGGGTATTTACCCCAAAGATACAAATTTAGGGATCCAAAGGGGTACGTGCACCCCGATGTTTATAGCAGCAATGTCCACAATAGCCAAACTGTGGAAAGAGCCAAGATGTCCATCGACAGATGACTGGATAA
>NW_027970299.1:0-207 GCF_054177405.1 Leptonychotes weddellii
CCCCGAGCCCCCCGAAGCTTGCCCCAGCGTGGGCACATCAGGGCTGAAATGACCCTAGGCCGTAAGTGTATCCCTAGGTTGGCTACTGAGTTTCTGTCCCCAGAAGCCTGACTCCAAAGCCCCAGGGATGGCAATAACCGAGCGACACCAGAGGACTCAGCTTGCCAAAAAGAATTCAAACACACTACTTGGAACTCCGGAAAGCAT
>NW_027970300.1:0-207 GCF_054177405.1 Leptonychotes weddellii
TACAGGTCTGTGATTCATCAGTCTTACACAATTCACAGTGCTCACCATAGCACACATACCCTCCCCAATGCCCATCACCCAGCCACCCCATCCCTCCCACCCCCCACCACTCCAGCAACCCTCAGTTTGTTTCCTGAGAGTCTTTTACGGTTTGTCTCCCTCTCTGGTTTCATCTTGTTTCATTTTTTCCTCCCTTACCCTATGATC
>NW_027970301.1:0-207 GCF_054177405.1 Leptonychotes weddellii
TGAGCGCTGATCAGTGGGAAGGAGGGGGCCCTTCTCAGGGGCGAAGTCCTCCTGTCCCCACCCCTCACGTGGTCCCTGCTTTCCGTCAGGTGGTGGCCATCGACCTGGACGAGGGCCTGAACGGGCTGGTGTCCTACCGCATGCAGGTGGGCATGCCCCGCATGGACTTCCTCATCAACAGCAGCAGGGGTGTGGTGGTCGCCAGCG
>NW_027970302.1:0-207 GCF_054177405.1 Leptonychotes weddellii
ATATGATAAATGTCTTTCTCTGATTGACTTATTTCACTTAGCATAATACCCTCCAGTTCTACCCACGTCGATGTAAATTGTGGGTATTCATCATTTCTGATCGCTGAGTAATATTCCATTGTATATATGGACCACAACCTTCTTTATCTATATTTATCTGTTGAAGGACATCTCAGCTCCTTCCACAGTTTGGGTATTGTGGACATT
>NW_027970303.1:0-207 GCF_054177405.1 Leptonychotes weddellii
GTGGTCTATGGCCCCCCCATCTCCCAACCCTGGAGGGGAGCACCATGGGGGCGGGGAGGGGCAGTGAAGCCCAGCAGATGAACGCTAGGTGCCACAGGGTCCTCTCCAGGAGACGGGCTGGAGCCAGGTTCTGACCGCGCTCCTGGGTAACCCCGGTCCAGTCTTCACCCAGAAAGGAGGGGTCCAGCTGGTTTCTGAGGTCCTTCT
>NW_027970304.1:0-207 GCF_054177405.1 Leptonychotes weddellii
TGATCCCCGGGCCCTGGGATCATGACCTGAGCCGAAGGCAGACGCTTAATGACTAAGCCACTCAGGCACCCCTGTGGTAGATATTATTTTGGGTATCAGAGTTACAACAGAGAGCAAAAACTAGACAAAAATCTCCACCTTCATGCAGGCTCTTACACAGTAAGTTAAATTAAGAAAACATATATTTTATTAAACAAAAGATTTTTT
>NW_027970305.1:0-207 GCF_054177405.1 Leptonychotes weddellii
CTGCCCCTTAGGGCGCCTGGGTGGCTCAGTTGGTTAAGCGACTGCCTTCAGCTCAGGTCATGATCCCAGGGTCCTGGGATCGAGTCCCGCATCGGGCTCCCTGCTCTGCGGGGAGCCTGCTTCTCCCTCTCCCACTCCCCCTGCTTGTGTTCCCTCTCTCGCTGTGTCTCTCTCTGTCAAATAAATAAATAAAATCTTTTAAAAAAA
>NW_027970306.1:0-207 GCF_054177405.1 Leptonychotes weddellii
CCACGAGGAGGCAGATCACACCAGACAGGCCCAAGACAGAGATAGCCAGGGTCCCTGACCAAGTCAGAGAGAAAAAGCACGAAACTCTGCTCCCCCAAAAATCCCCTCCCCAAGCAATTAATATCTTACTCCCTGGTTACCAACTGTTAATAAAAAGAGAGACCCAAACCCCAGGTGCAGCTCTCCCTTGAACTCACCCCTCTCACA
>NW_027970307.1:0-1128 GCF_054177405.1 Leptonychotes weddellii
GCTCTTCCTTGTGATTGGGTGTGGCTAACAGTGCAGCAGACTCACTTTCTATTGGGAAGAGGATCTCAAGGACCCATTTTTTTTTTTTAAGATATTTACTTGACAGTGAGAGGCCTAGTAAGAGAGGGAACACTATCAAGGGGAGTGGAAGAGGGAGAAGCAGGCTTCCCACGGAGCAGGGAGCCTGATGCGGGGTGATTCCAGGACCCTGTGATCATGACCTGAGCCAAAGCAGACCCTTAACAACTGAGCCACCCAGGTGCACCTCAAGGACCCATTTTTAAACAGGGTCCAAAGACTTCTCTCATCTCCTTCTCAGATGGCAGAATTGGATTACATGCCAGTTGGGCTAGTATACTATTGCTTGCCCCACCCCCAATCACATGCAGAAGGTATAAGTCTAAAAGGGTTGATCAAGTGATCACAATATTGGTAAGCTTTACTAACAGGAATATAGAAGAATCCACTCTTTTTCACACTTCAATTATCAAAACTGATAATGCATTACTCTTCTTATTAATTTTGCCATCCATAACCACTTCCAGTACAGTTCATTTTTGTTTCTTTCATTTATTTATGAACTTATATGAAGTTATATGCCTTATATGAACCAATATGCCTACAGTAATGAACTTTATGCCTATAGTACTCTATAGTGTCATTCCTGCATCTCACCTCTTTGTTGCCAAGATATAGCTGCTTCTAGGAAGAGCTGCCTTTGCCGAAATAGTCATAGCTCTGTGCACTACGAGGGAGCAATCCACTCCACAAAGTGTCAAAGTGACCGTGCCCATTTATTCTTACCCCATGAGAAACTTAGGTAAAATAACCTAATTCATTGTATTATTTTTACTTTGCTTATTTTTCACCTCATAATGGACTGAATAATTTAAATAAAATCTTGCTATTAATTTCCCCGCTCCTACTATGATTTTCTGATTACTTGAAGGATCACTTCAGTTCCTATACAAAAATTATTTTGCCATTTTCTCTGAGGGGATGCCATTTTACTCAATATATATGTATGAAAGTTCAGCTTCAGGAGTATCCCTAGCAACCAACCAGTTTGGTAGTGCAGAGATGGCCGATTGTGCCAAACTATCATATTTCTGCTAAAAATAACACCTA
>NW_027970308.1:0-207 GCF_054177405.1 Leptonychotes weddellii
TTTTTTTAAAGATTTTATTTATTTATTTGAGACAGAGAGAATGAGAGAGACAGAGAGCACATGAGAGGGGGGAGGGTCAGAGGGAGAAGCAGGCTCCCCGCCGAGCAGGGAGCCCGATGCGGGACTCGATCCCGGGACTCCAGGATCATGACCTGAGCCGAAGGCAGTTGCTTAACCAACTGAGCCACCCAGGCGCCCCAGATTAGT
>NW_027970309.1:0-207 GCF_054177405.1 Leptonychotes weddellii
CACGACGGCCCCGGCACACGGGGCGGCTTTATCTGAAAGAAGATGAGCTACAGAAACAGTCCTGACGGAGTCACCAGCCGGACGGACAGAGCAAGAAGCCAGGAAGGACGCCACACGGCGGCAGGAACACGTGTGCAGAAGGGGCGGAGTGGCTCCGTGAAGGAAGCATGGTGTCCCCGCACACAGCGCCAGGCCCAGCAGGCACCC
>NW_027970310.1:0-207 GCF_054177405.1 Leptonychotes weddellii
CCCGGAATGCCGGGAGCAGCCCTGCACTTCCAGCAACCCCAGGGAGCCCTGAGCCTTCGCGGCAGATGGTTTGTCGTCCCAGTGATGCACTGGGCAGAGTCAAACCTGGCCTTCAGTGCATCTTTGTAGCCTAATGGGCTCCAGATTCTATTTGTTCCTGAGCCCGGGGCTGGTTTAGGACCCTTTCCAGATGACCGTGCTGCGTGA
>NW_027970311.1:0-207 GCF_054177405.1 Leptonychotes weddellii
TTTTTTTTAAGATTTTATTTATTTATTTGAGACAGAGAGAATGAGAGAGACAGAGAGCACATGAGAGGGGGGAGGGTCAGAGGGAGAAGCAGGCTCCCCGCCGAGCAGGGAGCCCGATGCGGGACTCGATCCCGGGACTCCAGGATCATGACCTGAGCCGAAGGCAGTTGCTTAACCAACTGAGCCACCCAGGCGCCCCAGATTAGT
>NW_027970312.1:0-207 GCF_054177405.1 Leptonychotes weddellii
GCCACACAGATTCCGACTGCAGCCCTCTTCTCTGGCCACCTCATTGCTCCAGACCTGGAAGACAGGCCCTACACGTGACAAGCTCCCTAGGACCTCGGAGCCGCTGTCCGTGCTGCTCCCTCTCCCTACAGCGCTGTTCTCCTCTTTCCAAGAAATCCAAATACTCATCCTCTGAGACCCAGCTCCAACGCCCCCTCCTCCAGAAGG
>NW_027970313.1:0-207 GCF_054177405.1 Leptonychotes weddellii
TTTAAATGCCGCCTCTGTTTCCCTGAGGAGCATGTGGACACAAGATGGGGTGCCCCTTCCTTCCCTCTGTGGGTCTGGGTGTGAGCAGCTTGCCAGGCCACAGAGGAATCTCCACTTGGAAAGATGAGAAGTTTTCGGACTCCCGGGGCCTCGCCGATGCTCGACTGAGGCGGCTCATCTGTTCTTTTTTTTTTTTTTTAAAGATTT
>NW_027970314.1:0-207 GCF_054177405.1 Leptonychotes weddellii
GCTTTTAAGTAGTAGTTACATAATAAATATGGCAGCCACAAAGTGATGGTCAACGTAGTCCAATGTACTCATTTGCTGAGTGTTGCTGGACATTGGTGAACTTCACAGAAAATAGCACTGTCTATATGTATATATGCACAAACACCTTGCCCAAAGTCCCAAATAAAAGAGGATAGCCTGGTTGGGGGGGGGGGGGGGGCGGGGCCC
>NW_027970315.1:0-207 GCF_054177405.1 Leptonychotes weddellii
TCTGAATGTGTGTGTGTGTGTGTGATGATTTCTTATCTATTTTCTAGAAGCTTAGCCTTGATTATGGTTCTCCAAGACTCTCAGTGTTTCTATGAGCTACTGAATGTTTTTTTATTAACCTCTTTTTCTGCTTAGTCTACTTAAACTGGCTTTGGTTGCTTACAACTAAGAACTTGTCTGATACTTGGGGAATGGCTGTTGGGTGAG
>NW_027970316.1:0-207 GCF_054177405.1 Leptonychotes weddellii
CCAGATCATTACCCTAGTCACCAGGAAGAAAGGGATTATCTTTTCATCATACTTGGGAGCCTCACATGAGACTCTACGTCAGATTCCATTTTCACTCATTATCCCACCAGATTGTTTATCTCAGTCTTAGGATACTGCAACTGCCTTCCAGTCTCTTGGAATTCTTAGCCATTGTGTATGCTGATACCAGATTAATCTTTACAAAAT
>NW_027970317.1:0-207 GCF_054177405.1 Leptonychotes weddellii
CAGGGACCTGGGATTGAGCCCCACATCGGGCTCCTTGCTTAGCAGGGAGTGGGCTTCTCCCTCTCCCTCTGCCCCTCCCCCCACTCATGCTTTTTCTCTCTCTCTGCTCTCTCTTTCAAGTAAATAAATGAAATCTTCAAAAAAAACCTGCAAGAAAAATAAAATCCTTGAGTGGCAAATTTTCACATCCCTCTCTCAGCAGCTGAT
>NW_027970318.1:0-1128 GCF_054177405.1 Leptonychotes weddellii
TTTTTGAGGAACCTCCATACTGTTTTCCACAGTAGCTGCACCAATCTACATTCCCACCAACAGTGTACAAAGGTTCCCTTTTCTTCATATCCTCACCAACACTTGTTATTTCTTTACTTTTTTATCCTAGCTGTTCTAACTGGTGTAAGGTGATATCTCAATGTGGTTTTGATTTGCATTTCCCCGATGATTAGTGTTACGGAGCATCTTTTCATGTGCCTATTGGCCATCTGTATGTCTTCTTTGGGAAAATGTATGGATAGACCTCTGAGGTATAATACTAGATGAAGTAAGTTCGAGAAAGACAAATACCATATGATTTCACTTATATGTGGAATTGAAAAAACAAAACAAAGTAAGAAGAAACCCATTAACACATAGAATAAACTGGTGGTTTCTGGATGGGATGGGGTGGGACATGGGCAAAATGGGTGAAGGGGAGGGGGAGACACAGGCTTCCACTTGTGGAGTGTATACGTCACAGGGATAAAAGGTACAGCACAGGGAATATGGTATTGTAATAGCACTGTATGGTGGCGGATGGTACAGAGAGCACAGCATAATGTATAGGTTGTCGAATCACTATGCTTGACACCCAAAACTAATGTAACATTGTGTGTCAACTCTACTTTAATAAAAGAAGAAAAGAAGGTTAAAAAAGGCTTAAAATGTAAGACATTTTTAAACAAAGGAACACAAAAGGGATCATTACAAGTTGTGTTATGTGCTGTGAAGGAAAAGTTCAAGTGCTCTGACAGAAACTGTGGGGGAGACTAGTTGAAGTTGGTGGGTTCAGAGAAAGCTGTTCTAACCCAAAGATACAGATGCTAACTTTTTCTGAAGTTAAAAAAAATACGTAATTCTATTTTCTTGTGTCTTTGGGTAGCTGAGTTAAGGAAGTTCTTTACTTACCTAAATTTTTGTAATAACTTCCCAACTGGCCCTGTGCTTCTACAGCAGTCTCTTCTTAATACGCAGCCTGAGTGGTCCATTAGAAATATAAGTCAGATGATGTTACTCCTCTGCTCAAAATGCTGCAATAAGATGCCTTAGAAACTGGTAACAGTAGTTTCCAAGAAGGGAAACTGGATCCCTGGAACTTAGGGATAAGACGAAGGCTTGCATTTA
>NW_027970319.1:0-207 GCF_054177405.1 Leptonychotes weddellii
CGGGGTAAATGGACTCCAGAGCCTCCAGCTCGTTGCGCTGCTCCTCGCCGTAATCTGTCATCGTGGCCCTCGCTGCTGCCCATGGACCGCCCAGCCACCCAGGCGGCGCGCTGCAGCTGGGACCGCGGCCGCGCCAGGGGAGCGGGCAGCGGCCGGACGGGCGCAGGCGCAGAGTCCCCGGCTGGGAGGCTCGGGGCCCAAAGCCAG
>NW_027970320.1:0-207 GCF_054177405.1 Leptonychotes weddellii
GGTCATGCGGCCAGGCAAGCCCAGTCTGTGGAACTGTCTGGGTGGGGTTAAAGGGCAAGGGGGTGCAGGGGAGAGTGTTAGATGAGGCCAGAGACTGGGCGTCCTCCACTCAGCAGTTGTTCTTGTGAAAGAGTCATCTGACCTGTCATTCTCCAATTTAAAAACTGCTCCTCAATCTCCCTCCTTTTTTTTTTTTTTTTAAAGATT
>NW_027970321.1:0-207 GCF_054177405.1 Leptonychotes weddellii
GGGCGCCTGGGTGGCTCAGTTGGTTAAGCGACTGCCTTCGGCTCAGGTCATGATCCTGGAGTCCCTGGATCGAGTCCCGCATCGGGCTCCCTGCTCGGCAGGGAGTCTGCTTCTCCCTCTGACCCTCCCGACCCTCCCCCCTCTCATGTGCTCTCTCTCTCAGTCTCTCTCTCTCAAATAAATAAATAAAATCTTTAAAAAAAAAAA
>NW_027970322.1:0-207 GCF_054177405.1 Leptonychotes weddellii
GGTCATGGGGCCAGGCAAGCCCAGTCTGTGGAACTGTCTGGGTGGGGTTAAAGGGCAAGGGGGTGCAGGGGAGAGTGTTAGATGAGGCCAGAGACTGGGCGTCCTCCACTCAGCAGTTGTTCTTGTGAAAGAGTCATCTGACCTGTCATTCTCCAATTTAAAAACTGCTCCTCAATCTCCCTCCTTTTTTTTTTTTTTTTAAAGATT
>NW_027970323.1:0-207 GCF_054177405.1 Leptonychotes weddellii
AAATAAAATCTAAAAAAAAAAAAAAGAATTATCTAGAGAGCCTAAAATAACAACAAAAGCAGGCCCTATGTATGCCTTGCCCCTGGAACAATTAAATCAAACTCTCTAGAGGGGAAGCCTAAGGCACTCTTTTTTTTTTATTCTTATGTTAATCCCCATACATTACATCATTAGTTTTAGATGTAGTGTTCCATGATTCCTTGTTTG
>NW_027970324.1:0-207 GCF_054177405.1 Leptonychotes weddellii
GTGATTTTGTCCAGTGATTAAACTTGACATATGTTCATGGAAATGCCAAGTAAATTCAAGACATGTAATTTTAAGTAATTTTTTTATTCTGCAAAGTTTGATTATTATTTTTTAGTGAAAATCTTAACATTTTTTATTTTAAATAGATTAGTTTACTTAATTTTTTAAAATAAATACTATATTTAATCTGAATTTTTTATCTGGTTT
>NW_027970325.1:0-207 GCF_054177405.1 Leptonychotes weddellii
ACCCCTTCGGATCCCTACATTTGTATCTTTGGGGTAAATACCCAGTAGTGCAATTGCTGGACCGTATGGTAGCTCTATTTTCAACTTTTTGAGTAACCTCCATACTGTTTTCCAGAGAGAGAGAAAATCTTAAGCAGACTCCATGCTCAGTGCAGAACCCAATGCCGGGCTTGATCTTACCACCCTGAGATCACCACCTGAGTCAAA
>NW_027970326.1:0-207 GCF_054177405.1 Leptonychotes weddellii
AGCGTTCTTTTTTTTTTTTTTTATTTAAGATTTTATTTATTTATTTGACAGAGAGAGACACAGGGAGAGAAGGAACACAAGCAGGGAGAGTGGGAGAGGGAGAAGCAGGCTTCCCGCTGAGCAGGGAGCCCGATGCGGGGCTCGATCCCAGGACCCTGGGACCATGACCTGAGCTGAAGGCAGACGCTTAACGACTGAGCCACCCAG
>NW_027970327.1:0-207 GCF_054177405.1 Leptonychotes weddellii
TGGAGCCCGGAAAGGTTGCCTCTGCCGGGCACTGCAGGGGTGGGGGCAGGCCCCCGATCCCCCAAATGTGTATTTGGTCCCCAAGAATTTGCCTTGGGACCCCAGATGACCTTGATAGACACGGAAGGTGTTGGTATCTCAAACCTGTTGTGGCTTCAAGACCCAGGCTCACCTGGATGGTGGCTCTCTCCCTGGGAATGAGAAAAG
>NW_027970328.1:0-207 GCF_054177405.1 Leptonychotes weddellii
TTTCAACATTATTCTGGAAGTTCTACCTAATGCAATAAGAAAAGAAAAAGAAATTAAAAGTATATGGATTAACTGCTATTCAACATAGTACTAGAAGTCCTAGCCTCAGCAATCAGACAACAAAAAGAAATAAAAAGTCATCTGAATCGGCAAAGAAGAAGTCAAACTCTCACTCTTTGCAGATGATATGATACTTTATATGGAAAA
>NW_027970329.1:0-1128 GCF_054177405.1 Leptonychotes weddellii
TGTCGTCCCACTGTCCTGGCACACATCAGGCTTTAAAGACACACGTGGAATAAGCCAGTGATGCATGAATGAAATAGACAATATTCTGCCGATGCTCCGTGATCAATCATGGGCTCATCTACATGCCACCGAAGGTCAGATCTGCTAGTCTGAACCCGGCGCTTGGTGTTGAGGAGGATGAAACCCGAGCAGATGATGTTAACACCAGGCTGTAAGTCACGGAGTGTCTGAAACCAGGTCGGGAGGCCCCTGGGGCAGTGTGGGGTCTAGCCCACACTGCAGTTCTTCTGGAATCCTGGGAATCCTGGACGCTTGGCTGCAGTGACATCATGGGGAAAGAACCCTGATTCATAACAGCCAGAGGTCGTGGCGCCTGGGTTCCCTGCGGGCCTCCCCGGGGCCGGGACCCCTCCTGGGTTTGCACAGGGAGCTCGGGGCCACCCTCAGGTTGTGTCCTGGGCCTGTGGTGTCCCCAGAGGTCCAGTTGTGCCCAGATGTGCCATTTCCCTCCCAGGCTCCGGGCGCCTGGTTGAGGAAGGAAGGTGATGTCCCTGAAGGTGTGTAGAGACCTGGCACATCCTCCCTGGGAGGTGACACAGTGTCCCTTCATCCACACAAAGAGGACTTTGGGGAAAAGAACAATGCGCCCCAGGGCCAGCCTCTGGCAGCTCTCCGTGAGTGCAGAGGTGAGGACCTGCCCTCGTGATTCATTCCTCTTTGTTAAACTCCCCCAAGATGGTGAGAGGCAGTTAGAAATGCCCTGTGAGGACACGACTGTCCTTGCACATCCAGAACCAGTAGAACCACAACCATCTGAAGTGTGTGGACTGTGGGTCTCTCATGATTCCATCTGAAGTGTGTGGACTGTGGGTCTCTCATGATTCCATCTGAAGTGTGTGGACTGTGGGTCTCTCATGATTCCATCTGAGGTGTGTGGACTGTGGGTCTTTCATGATTCCATTTCCTCATTTGTGTTTCCAAATCCACCCTGAGTCCAGTCCCTGAAACCGGGTCATCTGGGAGCACACCTGGTGTGGGTTTACCTCCTGTGAAGGTTCCTAACCCTCCCCTGGTCCTGTGCTTGTCTCGTGTCCCTGGGTCTCAGGGGAGCAGGGTGCACCCACGCCC
>NW_027970330.1:0-207 GCF_054177405.1 Leptonychotes weddellii
TTTAAGATTTTTATTTATTTATTTGACAGAGAGAGGCACAGTGAGAGAGGGAACACAAGCAGGGGGAGTGGAAGAGGGAGAAGCAGGCTTCAGATTTATTATAATATGAATTTTCCAAAAAGATGATCAAATTATCTTTCTCCCATGAAAATTAACATTCTTTTAAGTTTAAACTAAGAAAAGTAAAATGTTCCCCAGATAAGTTAA
>NW_027970331.1:0-207 GCF_054177405.1 Leptonychotes weddellii
TAATTGCATTCCCTCATATACGACCACCATTAATAGTTTAAGGTATAACCTTCCAGATTCTTCTGTGTGTTTGCTACCACATATACACATTGATACACATTTACTTTACAAAAATTGGATTTACTGCCGTAGAGCCTGCTAAAGCTTGTATTTTTACCTGTGTATTTCAGAGACCTCATCCCATGGAGCAGATGTATATAGTCTTCT
>NW_027970332.1:0-207 GCF_054177405.1 Leptonychotes weddellii
TTGTTTCCTGCGATTAAGAATTCCTCATATCAATGAGATCATATGATACATGTCTTTCTCTGTTTGACTTATTTCACTCAACATAATACCCTCCAGTTCCATCCACGTCGTTGCAAATGGCAAGATCTCATTCCTTTTGATGGCTGCATAATATTCCATTGTATATATATACCACATCTTCTTTATCCAGTCATCTGTCGATGGACA
>NW_027970333.1:0-207 GCF_054177405.1 Leptonychotes weddellii
CATTTTAGACCCAAAGACACCCCCAGATTGAAAGTGAGGGGGTGGAAAACCATTTACCATGCTAATGGACACCAAAAGAAAGCTGGGGTGGCAATCCTTATATCAGACAAATTAGATTTTAAACCAAAGACTGTAATAAGAGATGAGGAAGGACACTATATCCTACTTAAAGGGTCTATCCAACAAGAAGATCTAACAATTGTAAAT
>NW_027970334.1:0-207 GCF_054177405.1 Leptonychotes weddellii
GGGCTCCGGGGCTGTGCTCACCAGCACGTTCCCTGCCAACCTGGAGGGGTCTACACGGCACGGCTCTGCGTGTCCTCCATGAACTAGCATGCTTAGGGGTCCCAGCCGCCTATGGGGAGGGTAAGCCCAATACCGACCCCCCACCCCCTAATTATTCAAATACTTCTATACCACTGTGAAGGGACCTTGCAGATGAAGTTGTTCCTC
>NW_027970335.1:0-207 GCF_054177405.1 Leptonychotes weddellii
CCTTTGTGTCTTCCTCGATTTCTTTCATGAGTATTCTATAGTTTTCCAAGTACAAATACTTTGCCTCTTTGGTTAGATTTATTCCTAGGTTTTTTTTTTTTTTCTTCTTATGTTAATCCCCATACATTACATCATTAGTTTTAGATAAAGTGTTCCATGATTCATTGTTTGTGCATAACACCCAGTGCTCCATGCAGAACGTGCCCT
>NW_027970336.1:0-207 GCF_054177405.1 Leptonychotes weddellii
CCTTTAGATATCAAGAAAGTTTGCTTCCCCAAGGCCAGCAGACTTTTTACACACCCTAACCACAGCCAACTTTATCACAGATCTCCCTTGGGAAGAGAATAGAAACATCGCTGAATATGTATTTTATTTCCAGATTGAATGCAATTCACTCACCTATACTCCTAAGCCATTAATCACCTTTATGTGATTTCTTCTTCTTCTTTTTTT
>NW_027970337.1:0-207 GCF_054177405.1 Leptonychotes weddellii
AGATGGCGGAGGAATAGGAGACCTAAATTTCGTCTGGTCCCAGGAATTCAGCTAGATAGTTATCAAACCATTTAGAACACCTACGAACTCAACAGGAGATCGAAGAAAAGAATAGCAGCAACTCTCTGAACAGAATAGCGACCACTTTCTGGAAGGTAGGACGTGTGGAGAAGTGAATGAGAGGCAATACTCGGGAAGACAGACGGA
>NW_027970338.1:0-207 GCF_054177405.1 Leptonychotes weddellii
CCCTTTCCGAAAGACCCACAGTATCACTGGCCCTGAAGCCCCTTGTCTTGTGCAGAGGATGGTGCCTCTCTGAGGGAGGGAGCTTTCTCGTCCAGTGGGAACTCCACACCCACATCTTGGGGTCTCAGGTCATCCCCACATCTTGTCATTTTCAGAGGCTAGAGCACCAGAGAAGAACGTGACACATACTCTCAAATCCCACGACAC
>NW_027970339.1:0-1128 GCF_054177405.1 Leptonychotes weddellii
TTTTTATCTTTTTAAGGATTTTATTTATTTATGAGAGAGAGAGCGAGAGAATGAGTGGGGGTGGGGAGAGGCAGATGGAGAAGCAGGCTCCACGCTGAGCAGGGAGCCCAATGTGGGGCTCGATCCCAGGACCCCGGAATCACGACCTGAGCCAAAGGCCGACACTTAACCAACTGTGCCACCCAGGCGCCCCTTAACATTGGTATTTAATGGGGACATTTCTGTCATTTTTCTTCTATAATTGATTTGAAAATTAAGGTAACTGCTAAGGGAACTTGTGAATACCCTTTCCTGATAATTAATCCAAGATGTCACTTTTAGAAATAAAATTTTTAATTCTTATTTTTTTTTGCAAATAAACATTGAATCTTAGTCAGAACGTGACATAAGAGCTGAACCTTTTTTTTATAACTTGACATCATTAATGCAAGTTGAGAATATTTATCAAACCTGAAAATGCATCATCAAGCACATCAGTGCTTTACTTCAGAGACAATCAAATATATTTATGCATTGGTTATAAATGGATAGAGCATAAAAAAAAAAGAAGGTAGTGAAGATTTGGGCTGATATTTGTTGTATTCACTAACAAGTGTTAAATTATTTGCAAAGCTGTTTCATAATATTAAATTGGAGAGAATTATAACTAATTATAAAATTATAATTTCTGCTTATCTGTTCTAAATGCAGTCTAACTAGGATTAGCATCTATTGATTCACTTATGGTACAACTTGGTTTAAGAGAATCTTGGAATAAAGTTTAGGTCACTGTTCTCATTTGTTCTCAGTATATGGTTTTCATGACAGTTTCCAAGTTAGTATTTTTACTGATGTTTCTCCATAGATTGCAAAATTGGGAAATCTTCTAGAGTCAAAAGAAGACCACTGCAACAGACTCATTGAAGAAAATGACAAGTATCAAAGACATTTAGGCAACTTAATAAATAAGGTACAAATTTTCTTATAGAAATCTTTGTCTTTAAAAACGATGCCAGGGTGCCTGGGTGACTCAGTCTGTTAAGCGTCTGCCTTCAGCTCAGGTCATGATCCCGGGGTCCTGGAATCGAGTCCCACATCGGGATTCTGCAGGGAGCCTGCTTCACCCTCTGCCTCTGCCTCTCTCTCTCA
>NW_027970340.1:0-207 GCF_054177405.1 Leptonychotes weddellii
AAAAAGTCTGATAATCTCTTTTTTTTCCCTTTTTTTTTTTTATTTTTTATTTTTTCCTTTTTTAAAAAAAATTTTTTTATTCTTATGTTAATCCCCATACATTACATCATTAGTTTTTGATGTAGTGTTCCATGATTCATTGTTTGTGCATAACACCCAGTGCTCCATGCAGAATGTGCCCTCCTCAATACCCACCACCAGGCTAAC
>NW_027970341.1:0-207 GCF_054177405.1 Leptonychotes weddellii
AGATTTCTTTTTTTTTTTTTTTAAGATTTTATTTATTTATTTATTTGAGAGAGAGACACACAGCGAGAGAGGGAACACAAGCAGGGGGAGTGGGAGAGGGAGAATCAGGCTTCCTGCTGAGCAGGGAGCCCGATGTGGGGCTCGATCCCAGGACCCTGGGATCATGACCTGAGCTGAAGGCAGCTGCTTAATGACTGAGCCACCCAG
>NW_027970342.1:0-207 GCF_054177405.1 Leptonychotes weddellii
AATCTTTAAAAAAAAAAAAAATCTTTTAGTTGAGAAAATACATAATAAAGAAAGATGCTATGAACTCAAAACTTTTAAATGAAATTCAGTTTTTATTCATCACCATAATAAATACGTATTTGATATATAATTAATAAATACATATATATAATTGAGAAAGTTATATACACTATGCAAAACATAAAATTTATTTAGCCTATAGGTAAT
>NW_027970343.1:0-207 GCF_054177405.1 Leptonychotes weddellii
AATTTTCTTTTTTTTTTTTTTTTAAAGATTTTATTTATTTATTTGAGAGAGAATGAGAGAGAGCACATGAGAGGGGGGAGGGTCAGAGGGAGAAGCAGACTCCCTGCCGAGCAGGGAGCCCGATGCGGGACTCGATCCAGGGACTCCAGGATCATGACCTGAGCCGAAGGCAGTCGCTTAACCAACTGAGCCACCCAGGAGCCCCCG
>NW_027970344.1:0-207 GCF_054177405.1 Leptonychotes weddellii
TGCCTGTCGGCCACCCTGGCACACGCCAACCGAGTGCGTGTGGGGGCAACCCCTCTGGGCAAACCCAGCCTCTGTATGCCCCACAGCTGCCGCACCGCTTGCCCCTTGCCAGGGACCTGCAACATTCCCGGCAACATTGGAGTCTGTGAGAACTATGGGGAAGGCGCCCCGAATGGCCACGAGAAGGTGACCATGCAGTTCCTGAAC
>NW_027970345.1:0-207 GCF_054177405.1 Leptonychotes weddellii
GCTTTCCCGATGGGTTTTGGGTGTTCTACTTCATCCTTTATTCTCTTATGGTATTTAGACAATCATTACAGATTATGGAGAATAATGTGAAGTGGGACTTGAGATTTCACTACAGCGTCTTTATTTGGGAGACGGAGAATGGAGATCCACAGAGGTAAAGAGGTTCAGCCAAGGTCTTCCTGCTTATTTCAGTCAGATCTAGAACAG
>NW_027970346.1:0-207 GCF_054177405.1 Leptonychotes weddellii
ATAAAATGAGTTTGGAAGTTTTCCTTCCGTTTCTATTTTTTGGAACAGTTTCAGAAGAATAGGTATTAATTCTTCTTGAAATGTTTGGTAGAATTCCCCTGGGAAGCCATCTGGCCCTGGGCTTTTGTTTTTTGGGAGATTTTTGATGACTGCTTCAATTTCCTTAGTGGTTATAGGTCTGTTCAGGTTTTCTATTTCATCCTGGTT
>NW_027970347.1:0-207 GCF_054177405.1 Leptonychotes weddellii
TAAATAAATAAATAAATAAATAAATAAATAAATAAATAAATAAACTAAGCATCCAACAAATGTGGGGATAAGGGAACCCTTGTGCACTTTTGGTGGGAATGTAAACTGGTACAGGAGTTACGGAAAACGATATGGAGGTTCCCCAAAAAGTTGAAAATAGAACTACCATACGATCCAGCAGTTCCGCTTCTGAGTTTATATGTGAAG
>NW_027970348.1:0-207 GCF_054177405.1 Leptonychotes weddellii
GGAGGCTCGGAGGGGAAAAGCCCTGATGCTTCAGCCCCTGGGAAGGAGGGCAGAGTGAGAATCCATGGGGGGCGGGGGAGATAAGGCCGGTGGGCCCTCTCCCAGCCCAGTGACCGGGGTCGGGGGGGCGCGAGGCAAGAGCCTGGAAGCAAGAGGCTTCAGGAGCAGGAAGGGGCCCTCGGTCCTACGTCTGTTTTCCAGATTTCT
>NW_027970349.1:0-207 GCF_054177405.1 Leptonychotes weddellii
TTTCCCCCGCTTCATTCTTCCCCTCCCGCTACCTTCTTCTTCTTTTTTTTTTTCTTAACATATATTGCATTATTTGTTTCAGAGGTACAGATCTGAGATTCAACAGTCTTGCACAATTCACAGCGCTTACCAGAGCACATACCCTCCCCAGTGTCTATCACCCAGTCACCCCATCCCTCCCACCCCACCCCCCACTCCAACAACACT
>NW_027970350.1:0-1127 GCF_054177405.1 Leptonychotes weddellii
AGGGAAGAGGGTCAGAGGGAGAAGCAGACCCCCTGCTGAGCAGGGAGCCCGATGCGGGACTCGATCCCGGGACTCCAGGATCACGACCTGAGCCGAAGGCAGTTGCTTAACCAACTGAGCCACCCAGGCGCCCAAGGCTGTTTCTTAAAAGTACTAGACATGCAACCACCATATGACCTCGTAATTGCACAGCCAGGCATCTATCCCAGAGAGACAAAAACTTAGGTTCACATAAAAACCTGCACAGGAATGCTTCTAGGAGCCTTACTGATAATAGCCAAAGAATGGAAACAACTCAGACCTCCTTTAATGGGTGAGCCAATGGTGTTGCATCCAAGGCCTGGAGGCATAAAAAGGAGCTAAATGAAGGCAGCAAGCTGCATTCATTTTCAGAAAATTGAAGAGTGCAAAAAGCCAATCCCAAAAGGTTACATACCTTATGATTCTCTTTATATAACCCGCTTCATTTGCCAAAATCATAGAAATGGAGAGCAGATTAGTGGCTGCCAGGAGCTAAGGAGATGGAAGCAGGAAAGAATGTGTGGCTATAAAAAGGCAAGAGGAGGGATCCTTGTGATGAGGGAAATATTCTGTATCTTGGCTGTTATCAATGTCAGTACCTGGGTGTGATATCATACTCTAGTTTCTGCAAAATGTTATCATTTGAGGAAACTAGGCAAAGGGACACTGGAATCTCTCGTACTATTTGTTGTAACTGCATATAACAAATTTGTATGTACAATTATCAAAATAAATCTCAACTGCAATTATCCCAAAATTTAAAAAAACTATCTAAAAATTTAAAAGGTAGATAGTATTTTTTTCAAATGGGGCAGTGGGGAGTGAGATCAGTTAAAAGTAGATCTGATATGCACATAAGTACACATATGTGTAGGTGTGATAGACATACAATAAACATGTTGGATATTTAGGGCGCCTGGGTGGCTCAGTTGGTTAAGCGACTGCCTTCGGCTCAGGTCATGATCCTGGAGTCCCGGGATCGAGTCCCGCATCGGGCTCCCTGCTCGGCAGGGAGTCTGCTTCTCCCTCTGACCCTCCTCCCTCTCATGCTCTCTGTATCTCATTCTCTCTGTCTCAAATAAATAAAAATAAAAAATCTTTAAAAA
>NW_027970351.1:0-207 GCF_054177405.1 Leptonychotes weddellii
CAAGACATGCCTCATACGTAAGTTTCCTTTGCTATTATTAAATTTGCCATGTAGCAGCATGGAGTGATGTGTTTCTCTTTGGTCTCTCCCTGCTTTGCATAAGAGGATTGGTTTTGTATTATACTAGGGAAGCTTCCAAGAGGGCTGTGAACCTACAAATGTTATTTCAAGCAATCAAATTTTGGCTTCTTTCCTTTGAATTATGTT
>NW_027970352.1:0-207 GCF_054177405.1 Leptonychotes weddellii
ATGAGCAAAGGGACCTTATTTATTTTTTCATTCAAACAGTATATATTGAGGCTCATTATGTGCCTGGTTTTGTTTTAGGAGATAGGGATAGAGCAGTCTGTGACTTTGTGGGGTGCATTTTTTTTTTTGACAGCTATTTTTTTTTTATTCTTATGTTAATCCCCATACATTACATCATTAGTTTTAGATGAAGTGTTCCATGATTCA
>NW_027970353.1:0-207 GCF_054177405.1 Leptonychotes weddellii
GTTGGACTAGATCCGAATGAGAAACCTGACCGGGCCCAGGAGCAGAGTGGTTCCGTTTGGAAACCAGACCTGTCCGGGAACAGAGTGGTTCTGACTCGGAAACCAGACTGGATCAGACGTAAGCTGGCCCGGGTCCAGTATGAGACATCGGGTGAATAAAATTTTGTTTTAAGGCTGAACAAGGTTAACCTTACCAAAGATAATCTT
>NW_027970354.1:0-207 GCF_054177405.1 Leptonychotes weddellii
GCAGCTGCAACCAGTGACACGTGGAGTAAAAAACTTTTCTAAAAAACTTTAATTTTTTTAAATCTGAAAAACCAGAGGCTGAATTCAGGGCTACAACAGCTACCAGTGAATGAGGTAGAGATAATAGCAGGAAGCAAGCCAAAGAGAGGGAGCCTCAAATTTGGTTTATAAACCCTAACAAAATTTGTGGGTGATCTCTGAATCATG
>NW_027970355.1:0-207 GCF_054177405.1 Leptonychotes weddellii
GAATTCTGATGTAAGTTATTTACTCACTAAGATCAAGGTTGTCCACAAACAAACACAAAAATTAGTTCTAGCAGTTTTGGGGTGGAGTCCTTTGGGTTTTCCACATAAAAAGTATCATATCAGCTGCAAAGAGTGAGAGTTTGACTTATTCTTTGCCAATTCAGATGCCTTTTATTTCTTTTTGTTGTCTGATTGCTGTGGCTAGGA
>NW_027970356.1:0-207 GCF_054177405.1 Leptonychotes weddellii
CATTTATTTAATCCTTGTATTATTTTTAATTGAAGTATAGCTTACATATTAGTTTCAGGCATACAACATAATGATTCAGCAACTCCATACATGATGCAATGCTCACCATTACGTGCTAAGTGTACTTACGAATTTTCACCAGTTATTACAGTATTAGTGACTATATTCCCTATGCTGTACTTTTCATCCTTGTGACTTACTGTATAA
>NW_027970357.1:0-207 GCF_054177405.1 Leptonychotes weddellii
CATGCTGACACAGAGCAGTTGACAGAAATGCTGCCCAGTATCTTAAACCAACTTGGTACAGACAGTTTGACTAGGTTAAGAAGACTGGCTAAAGCTCAGCCCACACAATCTGTGGATGGAAAAGCACCACTTGCTACCAGAGGGGATGATGATGATGAAGTTTCAGATTTTGTGGAGAATTTTGATGAAGCTTCCAAGAATGAAGCA
>NW_027970358.1:0-207 GCF_054177405.1 Leptonychotes weddellii
AAACAATTAATCATGGAACACTTCATCTAAAACTAATGATGTAATGTATGGGGATTAACATAAGAATAATAAATAAATAAATAAATAAATAAATGGAAAAACAATTAAAAAATTAAAAAATAAATAATAAATAGAAGCCCAGTGAAGTGCAGCTGTGCCTCTTGCTGCTGGGAAACCCCCACGGGGACCTCTTTGTCCCGCCCTGGG
>NW_027970359.1:0-207 GCF_054177405.1 Leptonychotes weddellii
TTTTTTTTTTTAAAGATTTATTTATTTATTTTGAGAGAGCGAGAATGAGAGAGAGCGAGAGAGAGTACATGAGTGGGGGAGGGTCAGAGGGAGAAGCAGGCTCCTTGCTGAGCAGGGAGCCCGATGCGGGACTCGATCCCGGGACTCCGGGATCTTGACCTGAGCCGAAGGCAGTCGCTTAACCGACTGAGCCACCCAGGTGCCCCC
>NW_027970360.1:0-207 GCF_054177405.1 Leptonychotes weddellii
TGGAGCCCGGAAAGGTTGCCTCTGCCGGGCACTGCAGGGGTGGGGGCAGGCCCCCGATCCCCCAAATGTGTATTTGGTCCCCAAGAATTTGCCTTGGGACCCCAGATGACCTTGATAGACACGGAAGGTGTTGGTATCTCAAACCTGTTGTGGCTTCAAGACCCAGGCTCACCTGGATGGTGGCTCTCTCCCTGGGAATTCCGTTTC
>NW_027970361.1:0-1127 GCF_054177405.1 Leptonychotes weddellii
CACGGAGCACAAAATTGGAACTTTTAAAAGTCTGCTCCGCTGAGGGACGTCACTCTGGTGGCTAAGCGGGGGGTGGAACCCTCCGGGACAGTGTGGTCTCAGGACCCTTGGGGTCACAGAAAGACTGGGGGTGCCTGAGTGTGGCAGACCTCCCAGGTAACGGAGCAGGGAAGCTGGCTGCAGAGGCAGAACCCAGGCACGGGCTCTCACCTCGGGGTTGCCATAAACCATGATCCGCGGCACAGTCGGGCCACTGCTCCTCCAGCAGGGACCCAACAAGCGGCAGATCCGGGGAGATTCCCCTTCCTCCCCCTGGAGGAGCCGCGTGGGAGCGCACCACAGGGATCTGCTGGGTTTGGAGACTCCACCCGGGGTCGGGAGCCAGAGATAGAAACGCGAGGTCACAGGCCGGGTGAGCACAGAGTGCAGCCGGAGACCGGGGAGACGGGAGTGACTGACTGCTTTTCTCTGGGGACTCACTGAGGAGCAGGGCCCCAAGTTCTCGGCTCCTCCAGGGCGGAGATTGGGAGGCCGCCATTTTCACTCTCCGCCTCCAAAGCTGTATGGAAAGCTTACAGGGAACAAAAGCTCTGGAGAGCAACCCGAGCAGATTACTTAGGCCGGACCAGGCAAGGGCGGGGCAAATCCGCCTCTGGCAAAGACATTTGGGAACCATGGCAACAGGCCCCTCCCCCAGAAGATCAGCCAGAACAGCCAGCCAAGACCAAGTTTACCGATCAATGAGAACGGCAGAACTCCAGCGCTAGGGGAATACTGCACATAGAATTCATGGCTTATTTACCATGATTCTTTAGTCGTTCAAAGTTAATTTTTTTTTAACTGTCTTGTTTCTTTTTTCTTTTGTTTTTTAATTTTTCTTTTTCCCTTTTCAACCAACATCTTATCAATCCCTTTTTTAAAAAACATTTTTATTTTTCATTTTTAGAATCATATTCTATCCCTTCATAGTAGATACCCGTATTTTTGGCATATATTTAGTAGTTGTTCTCTCTTTAAAATTTTGAGATAGTTTCTTCTAACAGATCAAAATATACCCTAAATCTCTAGTATATGGTTTTTTCTACTCTCCTGCCTGATCACATTCTCTCCCTTTTTTTTTCTTTTTT
>NW_027970362.1:0-207 GCF_054177405.1 Leptonychotes weddellii
CATCATTATCCAGTCACTCCAGCCAAATCTTCTTCTCCATCCCCCCACCTCTAGTCATCAAGTGCTAACGAGACATCTTCCTAAATCTTTCTGGGATAGATCTCTTCTCCATTAGAATTCCCTTTTGCAAGTCCATTTCTTCATAAGTCTGACATGAAAGATTTTAATTGCTCTGCCGCAGTTTTCTCTTCTTTACTCGGTGGTGAC
>NW_027970363.1:0-207 GCF_054177405.1 Leptonychotes weddellii
ATTGAGGAGGGCACATTCTGCATGGAGCACTGGGTGTTATACACAAACAATGAATCATGGAACACTACATCTAAAACTAATGATGTAATGTATGGGGATTAACATAACAATAAAAAATAATAATAATAAAAAAACAGAAAAAAAAACTTAAAAAAATAAAATAAATGTATAAGATCAGACTTTAGATGCTTTAAATAAAGTATTTCC
>NW_027970364.1:0-207 GCF_054177405.1 Leptonychotes weddellii
AGTTGACAGCACTGTTACTTAACCTGGAGATGGCAGTGGATTTCAACCTGGGAGCTGTAGGGGGACTTTGAGGGTCTGTGAGTCCCCAGATTTGTGGACAAAAATCATGCATGTACATAGGTACATCTTTCTAGGTGACCAAAACTTTCATCAACTCCTCCAAAGGATCTGTGCCCCCTGAATGTTCTCTCACTCACCCAGCTGATT
>NW_027970365.1:0-207 GCF_054177405.1 Leptonychotes weddellii
AGATTTCTTTTTTTTTTTTTTTAAGATTTTATTTATTTATTTATTTGAGAGAGAGACACACAGCGAGAGAGGGAACACAAGCAGGGGGAGTGGGAGAGGGAGAAGCAGGCTTCCTGCTGAGCAGGGAGCCCGATGTGGGGCTCGATCCCAGGACCCTGGGATCATGACCTGAGCTGAAGGCAGCTGCTTAATGACTGAGCCACCCAG
>NW_027970366.1:0-207 GCF_054177405.1 Leptonychotes weddellii
GCCAGTCCGCCGGGAACCCCCACTACGGTCCGTCCAGGCCTCCTCCCCGCGCCCAGCAGGACAGAGCGGGTGGAAGTGAATCAGGGGTGGCAAGTGGTGAAGGCGAGGGCCAGGCAGAGAGTCTTCCTGACATAAGTGTTACTTGGGGTGCATTTTAAGGATTTTAGATTCTTTGTCCTTTGGTGCTACTTTTTTGCGGCAAGAATG
>NW_027970367.1:0-207 GCF_054177405.1 Leptonychotes weddellii
CAGACTCAGCTTACTGCTTTGTGGTTGCCATTTTGAAATCATAATAATTTTTTAACAAGGGGGTCCACTGTCTAGAGGACAGTAGGTGATGGTTATATAACAAAATCTACAACAGTCAAGAGTTAGCAACGTGTAATTTCTACTCAAAGGCCTTGTCTCACCTGGCTAGCAAAGTGTCCTTTTGTTGACATGCCAGAGCCGTATTGT
>NW_027970368.1:0-207 GCF_054177405.1 Leptonychotes weddellii
TGCTTTTTGTTCCTGAATATCCCAAACATGACCCATGTGGGAGGCATTTTTTCTTAGTTTATAACCTCTCACACAAAAGAAGTTGTTCTTATTCCTGACTACACGTGAAAGTCAACTGAGATAAACCTAACATTTACCCCCTCAAAGCATAAAACTACGGCAGAAATACTTCCCGACTTGAACTTCAGCTTATTTGTAACATGCTGT
>NW_027970369.1:0-207 GCF_054177405.1 Leptonychotes weddellii
GAGCTGGCATTTTTTTATGCGAAATCTCGCCAGAGCCCTGTGAGATCTCACGAGATTTCACCCAAGATGGAGTTTGATTTGGGTGAGATCTCATGAGATTTGGAGTGAAGTCACATGCAAGCTCCATGATTTCTCATGAGATTTCAAGAAGGAGGGGCGGAGCAAGATGGCAGAGGAGTAGGAGACCTGGTTTTCATCTCCTCTCAG
>NW_027970370.1:0-207 GCF_054177405.1 Leptonychotes weddellii
GCTTTCCCGATGGGTTTTGGGTGTTCTACTTCATCCTTTATTCTCTTATGGTATTTAGACAATCATTACAGATTATGGAGAATAATGTGAAGTGGGACTTGAGATTTCACTACAGCGTCTTTATTTGGGAGACGGAGAATGGAGATCCACAGAGGTAAAGAGGTTCAGCCAAGGTCTTCCTGCTTATTTCAGTCAGATCGAGAACAG
>NW_027970371.1:0-207 GCF_054177405.1 Leptonychotes weddellii
TTGTTTGGTTTTAGGAAATGCATCCAAAATTATTTACAAGTAAAGGGGCATGTCTATATCTTACTCTTAAAAGGTACAGAAAAAATAAAGAGAAAAAGAGGATAAAGCAAATATAGTAAAATGTTAACATCTGAGAAATCTGGGTGATGGATATATAAGAATTCTTTGTACTATTTTTGCAACTTTGCTGTAAGTCTAAGATTATGT
>NW_027970372.1:0-1127 GCF_054177405.1 Leptonychotes weddellii
TCTGTTTTTGTGCCAGTACCATACTGTCTTGATGATGACAGCTTTGTAATAGAGCTTGAAGTCCGGAATTGTGATGCCGCCGGCTTTGCTTTTCTTTTTCAACATTCCTCTGGCTATGCGGGGTCTTTTCTGGTTCCATACAAATTTTAGGATGATTTGTTCCATTTCTTTGAAAAAAGTGGATGGTATTTTGATGGGGTATACCACATCTTCTTTATCCATTCATCTGTTGATGGACATCTTGGCTCTTTCCACAGTTTGGCTATTGTGGACATTGCTGCTATAAACATCGGGGTGCACGTACCCTTTCAGATCCCTACTTTTGTATCTTTGAGTATACCACATCTTCTTTATCTATTCATCAATCAATGGACACTTGGGCTGCTTCCATATCTTGGCTATTATAAATAATGCTGGTATAAACATCGGGTGCATGTATCCCTTTGAATTAGTGTTTTTGTATTCTTTGGGTAAATACCCAGTAGTATGATTGTTAGATCATAGGGTAGCTCTACTTTTAACTTTTTGAGGAACCTCCATACTATTTTCCACAGTGGCTGCACCAGTTTGCATTCTCACCAACAGGGCAAGAGGGTTCCTTTTTCTCTACATCCTCACCAATACCTGTTGTTTCTTGTGTTTTTTATTTCAGGCATTCTTGCAGGTATGAGGTGATATTGCAGTTTTGATTTGCATTTCCCTGGTGATGAGTGATGATGAGCATCTTTTCATGTGTCTGTTGGCCATCTGGATGTCTTCTCTGGAGAAATGTCTGCTTATGTCTTCTGCTTATTTTTTAATTGGATTATTTGGTTTTGGGGTATTGAGTTTTATAAGTCCTTTATATATTTTGGATACTAACCCTTTATCAGATGTGTCATTTGCAAATTCTCCCATTCTGTAGGTTGTCTTTTAGTTTTCTTGATTGTTTCCTTCACTGTGCAGAAGCTTTTTATTTTTTTTTTCCATTTTAGTTTTTTTTTTAATTTTTTTTTATTCTTATGTTAATCCCCATACATTACATCATTAGTTTTAGATGAAGTGTTCCATGATTCATTGTTTGTGCATAACACCCAGTGCTCCATGCAGAATGTGCCCTCCTCAATACCCACCACCAGGCTAACCCA
>NW_027970373.1:0-207 GCF_054177405.1 Leptonychotes weddellii
CGCCCACCCGCCCCTGGACCTGCCGCCCTGCGGAGAGCTGGGCGGTGGGGGGGCTCGCGAGGCCCCCGGGGGCTGCTGCCCCTTTGAGAAACTAGTGTTACTGCAAAATGGCTTTTCCGCCAACTCTTCTTCGGGCTTCGGCTCGCGTTCCGAGCCTTCACCTCAAGGCCAGGTGCAGCGGCCAGGCGCTGTCGCAGGGCTTCCCTC
>NW_027970374.1:0-207 GCF_054177405.1 Leptonychotes weddellii
TCACTGCTTGGGGGAGAGTGGCTTCTATCACATCTATCACAACTCATTGCAAAACAAACTCTGAATGCTATTTTAGCCTTCATCTTTTATCATAAAAGTGAAAATCCTCTTCAGATTTCTTTTTTTTTTTTTTAAAGATTTTTATTTATTTATTTGACAGAGAGAGACACAGCGAGAGAGGGAACACAAGCAGGGGGAGAGGGAGAG
>NW_027970375.1:0-207 GCF_054177405.1 Leptonychotes weddellii
TTTATTATAGAAATGCAAGGATAGATGTATTAAGGAAACTATCAATATAATTTATATTAATGGACTAAAAGCAAAAAGAAAATGTCCTCTCAATAGAGTAAAAATTAATATTTCATAAAATAAAATAGCTTTTTGACTAAAACAACAATTTGGATTATAAGGGAAATTCATACTCAAATTTGCTTTTATTTTTTTTTTTAAAGATTT
>NW_027970376.1:0-207 GCF_054177405.1 Leptonychotes weddellii
TCCTTCCTTCCTTCCTTCCTTCCTTCCTTCCTTCCTTTTTTGTAGTATCTTCAAGCTCCATGAGCAAAGGAAGAGAGGACAAAATGTAGTTTGGATCCCCTTCATTCTACTCGGCCCGTAAAGTACAGACATGGAGTCATTTCCATTGAACACAGAACACAGGGAAGAAGAAAGGATGCGGGTGGTGAATAGGGACCCAGCCAGTGA
>NW_027970377.1:0-207 GCF_054177405.1 Leptonychotes weddellii
ATGGAGAAGGCGTCTGGCATGCCTGTCTCCCCAAGGACTCAATTCCTTGTCACTGAACTGCCCCACTTCTTTTTTTTTTTTATTCTTATGTTAATCCCCATACATTACATCATTAGTTTTAGATGAAGTGTTCCATGATTCATTGTTTGTGCATAACACCCAGTGCTCCATGCAGAATGTGCCCTCCTCAATACCCACCCCCAGGCT
>NW_027970378.1:0-207 GCF_054177405.1 Leptonychotes weddellii
TTTAAAAGACCTTATTTATTTATTTATTTGAGAGAGAGACAGAGACAGCATGCACAAGCAGGGGAGAGGGAGAAGCAGGCTCCCTGCCGAGCAAGAAGCCTGACTCAGGGCTCGATCCCAGGACCCTGGGATCATGACCTGAGCTGAAGGCAGATGCTTAACTGACTGAGCCACCCTGATGCCCTTTTTTAGTTTTTTTTCTGAGAC
>NW_027970379.1:0-207 GCF_054177405.1 Leptonychotes weddellii
AGGGTGTCTGGCCTCCTGGTAGGTGGTCATTTGGCCCTGTGTATTTAATTTGGTGCTCAACTTGGGTCCCCTTGGCTGGTTTGTTTCTCTTTCTCTTGTTCTTCTTTCCAGGTTTATGGTGTCTGGTGGTGGTGGTGGTGTTTCTTGACACCTGACAGAGGGTGGTGTGTGTGTGTGTGTGTGTGTGTGTGTGTGTGTGTGTGTGTG
>NW_027970380.1:0-207 GCF_054177405.1 Leptonychotes weddellii
TGAGCAACTTGACTTGAATATTTTCAAAAGTATATGTAAGGTGCATTCAAATAAATACTGTTGAATTTGGCCACATGGAAGGCACTGGTGATTTTTTTTTTTTAAGATTTTATTTATTTATTTGAGAGAGAGAATGAGAGAGAGCATGAGAGGGAAGAGGGTCAGAGGGAGAAGCAGACTCCCCGCTGAGCAGGGAGCCTGATGTGG
>NW_027970381.1:0-207 GCF_054177405.1 Leptonychotes weddellii
TCGCAAAGCCTCCTCAGGGTCTGAGCTGCCTGCCTCCCTCTTAAAGGACGCTAGTGATTACAGTGGATTCACCTGTTTAATCCAGAACTCTCCACCGCGTGAGCCTCAGATTAATCACACCTGCAAATCCTCTGGGCCCACATAAGAGCACATTCGCAGCTTCTGGGATTAGGACGCGGGCATCTTGGGCATCTTGGGCATCTTGGG
>NW_027970382.1:0-207 GCF_054177405.1 Leptonychotes weddellii
GCTGCGTTAGCAGGCCTGAAAACCACATTAATCTCATTAATGGGTGGGTGCCCTTGGGTGGGTGATCAGGTGCATAGATCAACAACAGTCGTATTTTGAAAGGAATCTTTTCTGAGCAGTAGATCCTCAATGGTGGTTTACAGTATTCAATAAACCATGTTGTAGACAGATGTGTTGTCATCCAGGCTGTGTTGTTCCACTTACAGG
>NW_027970383.1:0-1127 GCF_054177405.1 Leptonychotes weddellii
AATAAATAAATAAATAAATAAATAAATAAATAAAAATAAATCAGATAAGAATAAACAATTAGGATCATAAGAAAAATTAAAACAGCCTATTTGAAGATGGCATCATAGTATACATGTAAACCTTCAGAAGAATTCAACGATTAAACCAAGAACAAAAATAATTAAGTATGGTAGAAAGAAAGACAATATACACAAATTGATATTCCCCCATATACACAATTATTAAAAGTAGAATGGAAGAAAATTTTGATGAAGTCCCAATAGTTCATTTTGCCCTTGCTTCCCTTGCCTTTGGCGATGTTTCTAGGAAGAAGCTGCTGTGGCTGAGGTAGAAGAGGTTGCTGCCTGTGTTCTCCTTTAGGATTTTGATGGACTCCTGTCTCACATTTAGGTCTTTCAACCATTTTGAGTCTAGCTTTTGCACAGCAAAAGAAAGTCAACAGAACCAAAAGACAATCGACAGAATGGGAGAAGATATTTGCAAATGACATATCAGATAAAGGGCTAGTATCCAAAATCTATAAAGAACTCATCAAACTCAACACCCAAAGAACAAAGAATCCAATCAAGAAATGGGCAGAAGACATGAACAGACATTTTTCCAAAGAAGACATCAAAATAGCCAACAGACACATGAAAAAGTGCTCAACATTGCTCAGTATAAGGGAAATCCAAATCAAAACCTCAGTGAGATACCACCTCACACCAGGCAGAATGGCTAAAATTAACAAGTCAGGAAATGACAGATGTTGGCGGGGATGCGGAGAAAGGGGAACCCTCCTACACTGTTGGTGGGAATGCAAGCTGGTGCAGCCACTCTGGAAAACAGTATGGGGGTTCCTCAAAAAGTTGAAAATAGAGCTGCCCTATGACCCAGCAATTGCACTACTGGGTATTTACCCCAAAGATACGCATGTAGTGATCCGAAGGGGTACGTGCACCCGGATGTTTATAGCAGCAATGTCCACAATAGCCAAACTGTGGAAAGAGCCAAAATGTCCATTGATAGATGAATATGCAGCCATCAAAAGGAATGAAATCTTGCCATTTGCAATGACGTGGATGGAACGGAGGGTATTATGCTGAGTGAAATAAGTCAATCAGAGAAAGACATGTATCATATGATC
>NW_027970384.1:0-207 GCF_054177405.1 Leptonychotes weddellii
TGTATAAACGACCTGACTCCAAATATGGTCACACTGGGGACTGGGGCTTCCCATATGAATGGGGACTGGGGTGGGGCGGACAGTTCAGTCCATAATAACATACAGTTAATATTATTCAGTCTTAAAAAGGAAGGATGTTGTGACACAAGATACAACATGGATTAACCTTAAGGACATTATGCTAAGTGAAATAAACCAGTCACAAAA
>NW_027970385.1:0-207 GCF_054177405.1 Leptonychotes weddellii
GTCCTCATAGGCACTGCTGTCGAATGCCGAAGGGCCACCTCCCATGGGCACAGGTGACATCAGCCAGGAGCCCTGACCCCACAGAATTAAATCATTTTAATCTCGGGCGCCTGGGTGGCTCAGTCGTTAAGCGTCTGCCTTCGGCTCAGGTTGTGGTCCCAGGGTCCTGGGATCGAGCCCCGCATCGGGCTCCCTGCTCGGCAGGAA
>NW_027970386.1:0-207 GCF_054177405.1 Leptonychotes weddellii
TAAGAACCCTGCTAGGCAGTGGTAACCCATTTTAAGGTGGCAAGGGAATGATGTTATCTGAGTTATGCTCTGAAAAATTAATCTAGTGTTAGTGAGTAGTATGAATCAAGTGGCAGAGAGACTGGAGTCAGGGGAGGCCAGACAGGTGCAGAAGAATCAGCCGGGAGTATTTACAAAAATACCAAGCCCGGGGCCTACCGGTAGTGA
>NW_027970387.1:0-207 GCF_054177405.1 Leptonychotes weddellii
GGGCACGGTCTGCATGGAGCACTGGGTGTTGTGCACGAACAATGAATCATGGAACACTTCATCTAGAACTAATGATGTAATGTATGGGGATTAACATAAGAATAAAAAAAAAAAAAGATTTTTCAGTATTTGTCTACTCTAGGCAGCAACTTTATCCTATACTTCTCCATTCCTCTCCTTACCCAAAGCAATACAACACACAAATAT
>NW_027970388.1:0-207 GCF_054177405.1 Leptonychotes weddellii
TATTTATTGGGCGCCTGGGTGGCTCAGTTGGTTAAGCGACTGCCTTCGGCTCAGGTCATGATCCTGGAGTCCCGGGATCAAGTCCCACATCGGGCTCCCTGCTCAGCAGGGAGTCTGCTTCTCCCTCTGACCCTCCCCCCCTCTCATGTGCTCTCTCTCTCCTCTCATCCTCTCTCTCAAATAAATAAATAAAATCTTTAAAAAAAA
>NW_027970389.1:0-207 GCF_054177405.1 Leptonychotes weddellii
CAGACTCACTGTGATTTGGGAAAAATAAATATATTTTGGGTTTGAGCCACTATTTCTGATACCCAAAGCATTCCTAGCTGAACCTGACCCCTCTATGCTCCAAAGCTTTCCAGCCTTTCCTCCCCTTACCTCCTCCCCACCCTCTCTTCCCAATGGTAGGTCATCTCTAGCAATGGCCTTGGGTCTAAGCAGGGAGAACCGTGAGCT
>NW_027970390.1:0-207 GCF_054177405.1 Leptonychotes weddellii
ATTTTATTTTATTTTTTTTGAGTTATAACCTGATATTTTAATGAAATATGTTCCATTTATTTATGTTATTCCTTTTTTTAAAGGAATTTGTTATGTTAATCACCATACATTACATCATTAGTTTTTGATGTAGTGTTCCATGATTCATTGTTTGTGTATAACACCCAGTGCTCCATTCAATATGTGCCCTCTTTAATACCCATCACC
>NW_027970391.1:0-207 GCF_054177405.1 Leptonychotes weddellii
GCCACACAGATTCCGACTGCAGCCCTCTTCTCTGGCCACCTCATTGCTCCAGACCTGGAAGACAGGCCCTACACGTGACAAGCTCCCTAGGACCTCGGAGCCACTGTCCGTGCTGCTCCCTCTCCCTACAGCGCTGTTCTCCTCTTTCCAAGAAATCCAAATACTCATCCTCTGAGACCCAGCTCCAACGCCCCCTCCTCCAGAAGG
>NW_027970392.1:0-207 GCF_054177405.1 Leptonychotes weddellii
CCTCCAGGTCCATCCACGTTGTTGCAAATGGCAAGATCTCATTCCTTTTGATGGCTGCATAATATTCCATTGTATATATATACCACATCTTCTTTATCCATTCATCTGTCGATAGGATCCCGTGACTCTTCTTCTGAGTTCATACTCCAAGGAACTGAAAGTCCAGACTCAAACAGATACCTGCACACCACTGTTCACAGGAGCGTC
>NW_027970393.1:0-207 GCF_054177405.1 Leptonychotes weddellii
AGATCTGAGATTCAACAGTCTTGCACAATTCACAGCGCTTACCAGAGCACATACCCTCCCCAGTGTCTATCACCCAGTCACCCCATCCCTCCCACCCCACCCCCCACTCCAACAACACTCAGTTTGTTTCCTGCGATTAAGAATTCCTCATATCAGTGAGATCATATGATACATGTCTTTCTCTGTTTGACTTATTTCACTCAACAT
>NW_027970394.1:0-6804 GCF_054177405.1 Leptonychotes weddellii
AACCTAACCCTACACCTAAAGGAGGTGGAGACAGAACAGCAAATAAAGCCTAAACCCAGCAGGAGAAGAGAAATAATAAAGATCAGAGCAGAAATCAACGAAATAGAAACCAAAAGAACAGTAGAACAGATCAACGAAACTAGGAGCTGGTTCTTTGAAAGATTAAAAATAGACAAAAGACCTGAGCAGACACTTCTCCCAAGAAAACATACAAATGACCAAATGATAAGTGAAAAGATGTTCAACACAACTAATCACCAGGGAAATGCAAATCAAAATCACAATGAGAGATCCTCCCACACCTGCCCGGATAGCTACTGTATTGCAGGATTAGTTATCAGGTGGTTTTTTAATAGTACAATAGTCCAGAGACTCCAAGGCAAAGGAGGACATAATGGAGACAGTCTAATTAAATAAAACTTGTATGTAAAGTAGGAGAGGAACAGGTAGGAGGGGTCATTACACTAGATAAAGAATCCCAACTAGTTGAGGCATTAGAGCAAATGAATGAGTGGTGGGAGGAGAAAGTGATAACGTCAACTATGGCTTCCTGAACTTCACGGGAAAGAGGATATTGGAAACTGTTTTTATTATGTCTGTGTGATAAGTGATTATATATTTTTTTCTTCTTCCTTTTCCATTGCCATTTTGTATGGGAAGTGTTAATAGAATTTATCAATGGCAGGCAGATTTCCAGATTATGAGGGGCCACATCTAGAGCTGAGGGGAAGATTCCGTATCATTTGGAGGGCCAGTGTTTGAGGCGGATGCAATGCCTGATGGGGCTCTGTGTCTCTTCTTATTGAGGAGAGCATGAGAGCCTCTTTCTTGGCATAGCAGATGGTGGCCTCATTCTAGGTGGAAGCTTGAAGCTGTTAAATAAGATTTAAATAAGAATATAAGGATATGACAATAGCTTCTGGGTCTGTTTGTATTCAGATCTATTCTTTGCTCTTCCCCTCCTCAACTTTGCCTGGCAGGGCAGCTAACCCCTCCAGGCTGCATTTCCCTGTGTCTTAAAACAAAGCCTGAGGGCAAACCTTCAGTGCTATCAATGCTTTCCAGGGCAGTGGAAATTAGGGAAAAGAGCAGTGGGGTGAGAGAGGACAGGAAACAAGTACAAGGTGACACATAACTGAGTGGGCACAGCTCCATGAAGCAACGAAGCTGTCACTTGACCATGGGGAATGTGGCTGCACAGAAACATCCTAGGTGTAAGCAGGCCATGGAAGGGAGGAGTGGAGAGGTAATCCATGTGCCAATTCCTTTCCATCTTTTGTCTCTCATTAGTTAGAGTTCATGCCTAGAGTAAACAAGTAACCTGCCCTTGTAGTGTGTACAGCTGCTAGTGAATCCCCATCTCATCTCCTGTGGTGTGGTGCTTCTCAGAGTTTGGAAATGGTATTTAGAGCCTGACTGTTCAGTTGTTGACTTCAGACGGGGGAAACACATAGCCTTACCTGTAGGTGATCATTGCAGGGGCAACCGTGCAAGCCCAGGGGTTAACACCCCGAGAGATGTGTGAAGCTGAGGCTGAGAATCTGAGAAGGTACATAACATGTGTTTGGCAAAACCAGGCTCCAGGATGCAGGGTGGGTTTTGTCAATAGGAGAGGGTGATGGGAAATTGGAGGATGGGAGAGAGAGAGAAGGCAGAGTAGTTTTAGGCCCTCTGGACTTGAGGTTGCATTTCTAGCAACAGCTCCATTACTTCTATGTTCCTGTCTCTTGTTGAACGCCTCTTCTGTGCTTCTAGATTCTGCCAGTGATCCTGGCTCTGGAAAACCACCTCCTTCTAGAATAGGGGGTAACAGAGGCTTCCCAGTGTTGTTAAACTCTGAGTGTCCTTACTGACTCCTGGGTGGTTTCTGAGCATCTTTGTCACCTTCTTAATTCCCTAAATTAAATTTCCTTTGTTTTAAATACCCAGAGGCATTTTTTTTTCCTTGTGGACACTTACTGATACACATGTATCTTCTCACTTTACCACTGTAACAATCCCGTGAGATAATACATCATCCTTATTTTATGGATGAGGAAACTAAAGCTTAGTAAGATCGGTCAATTAATTAATCGTTAGTGTTGGGGTTTGAGCCCTGGCTGTTTGCCTCCCCTCAGACAATGATATAGCTCTGATCTTTAGTTTTAGCTCGGATACCTTTGCATTGTCTTAATAGATTAAGAATAATGATTGATAATAATAATTAGTGATAATAATGGATATGTCCCTGGGTACCAAGGCAGATGTATATGTTCTCATAGGTGTTTAAAAATGGTAGGTGATGGGGCTCCCGGGTGGCTCAGTGGGTTAAGCAGCTGCCTTCGGCTCAGGTCATGATCCCAGGGTCCTGGGATCGAGCCCCCCTTCCGGGTCCCTGCTCAGCGGAGAGCCTGCTTCTTCCTCTCCTTCTGCCTGCCTCTCTGCCTACTTGTGCTATCTCTCTGTCAAATAAATAAATAAAATCTTTAAAAAAAAAATGGTATGTGCAATGCTTCCATGTAAATTACTATGCTAATTATTTACAATAGGCCTTTCAGTCTGTTACAGGAGCAGTAAGACCATGTATAGATACAAATTGAATCTGATCAAAGAAAACAAAACAAAACATGACAAAACGAAAAGAACAGTTGAACCTGATACTAAGTTTCCTGGGCAGATGCCAACTCCTGATGTAAAGAGAAGGATATAGCAGATCAACTGTGGCAGAGAGCTGTTTTCAGTTTTCTCCTTTTGACTTTATTTGCCATGTCTTTGTTCTCATCTCCAAGTAGAATCTAGGTATTTTACACCACAATCCCTAATGTAATTCATTCTCTATGCTACATGCTGATTGTTTCACCCTTATGTGCTCTAGCACGAGTTTCTTTTGGCCAGCTGTACTTTTTCCTTTCTAGCTTCTCTGGGCAGTCAGCTCACATGGGACCTTTGTAGAGTTGCTCACACTCCAGCCCAGTCAGCATTAACTGCCACTTTACCGCTCTGTGAAACTCCTTTGTCTTCTGTTATGTCACGTTGGATCACATTAAGTAAATGTTTGTTCATATGAATTCATCGGGAAGTATTTTTTAACTTTCTTTCATAATTTATGTTAACTTAAAACAGGTTTATTTCCTCACTTAGTAGCAGTTTGCTTTTGTTATTAAAGCAATACAAAAACAAAACACATCAGTGGCTTTTGTAGGGATACCTTAAAAGAGCAGTGAGCATTTAAAATAAGAAGACATTTCTTTGGATGAGTATGAAGAAAACTATTTCCCAGTGGCGAAAAGTATAAGCAGAGGATTGGCAGCTCCAAGACTTCTTTTGAAAAAACTTTCAGAATATTTATTATGGTAAAACCATCAGCGGACATAAGACTCTGTAGAGTGTGTACTTAAAGTGTCATATATGCAAAATGTACTTCAAAGGTAAAAATAAAGAAATTTTTAGAGTTCATTTTTATTCAAGAAATATTAAGCAAACTACTGTGTGTAGGAAACTATGGTAAGTATAAGATATTTAAAATTAATATGCACATCACTGCCTAATCTAGGCTGAATGGCAAATGGTTATTAATTAACAAATATCCATGATAGGAAATAACTTATTAATGAGAAATGGATATTAATAACTAGGGAGAGGTTCAGAATATAAATAACATCAAATACAGGGCTGCTAAAGCTTAGAAATATAGATAATATTTTCTTTTACTTTTTACACATTAACCCTCTTGATTACTTAAGGGTGTGCTAAAGGTGCAGATTTATACACTGAAAATCAGAGACAAAAATAATGAGAAGCAACCCTTCACAGAAACATGTTTAGGGCCTGATGTAAATGTTACATTAATGTAGGACATTAACTCCTGTTTTGCATAACACACTGCTAATGAGGAATAGCACAGAGCACAGATATGTAATGTCGTATTTTGAAGTGATAGCCGCAAACCCTTATTATATAAGTTTGTTTATGTTTCCAGAAGTGGCGGCAATGTTGTACATATAATACATATTTTATCATATGATTTAAATATTGGATCATTATTCTTTTATTCTTTCATTAAAGAAAAGAAAGTTGTGCTATTTTCTACCCAGTAATTTAACAAAACAAAAACATAAGAACAGTTTTAAAATGACAGTATTTCATGATTTATAATCTTTTCTCTGGCTAATTAAGAGATAATTTTTCTAACTCCCCTATTCCCACAGTTTGAATTTGTAATGTTTTCTAAGCAGAGAATTCTCTTGTGCATTTTCTTCTTTAACTCTGTCTGCCTGATGTGGGAGGTGATATCAGACAGAACACTCTTGTGTCCTCTTAGTTCTTGGATTTCCTCTGCCATCATGCAAACATCAGGGAAAGATGAAAGCTCTCTTTGGAAACTACATGCAAAATGATTACAGAGACTCCTAGCTGAGTAGTCACAATTTTGACCAAATTATTTCCCATTTCCCTGTCTTTTCTTTTTTTTTTCTCTCTCCTTTCTTCCCTTCCTTTCTTTCATTATCTCATCATCTGCGTTATTATTTTTTCCTCCGGTTATGAGTCAAAAATACTTATTAGTAGGTACTTGTTTTTGGCTCTATGCCCTGGATAAAGAGAGGAGCAAAGGTCTTTTAAGAAAAATGTAAACATGGGGCACCTGGGTGGCTCAGTTGATTAAGCGTCTGACTTCGGCTCAGGTCATGATCCTTGAGTTCCAGATTGGAGCCCCATGTTGGGCTCCCTGCTCATCAGGGAGCCTGCTTCTCCCTCTGCTTCTGCCCCTCCCCTCGCCCCTGCTCTCTCTGGCTCTCTCTCTCTCAAATAAATAAATAAAATCTTACAAAAAGAAAAATGTAAACGTATGTAGAAATTATGACAAGAACAGACACTTTCAGAGGGTCTCTGAAAGGTCAAGATGCCCCGTCCTAGTGCTGGGAATATTTTCAGTTGTTCTGCACATCAGATCTTTTCTTTCTGTTCAGCCTGGATGAGGGAAAGTGAACCCCTCTCACCTCTATTTCTGGCCAAACTCTGTGTGGCACTTTCCGGTAAGGTCAAAGGTGTGATCAGCTACTGTTTCTAGAGATTTTGTTAACATCCTTAATTCTGTCTGATGGGGATTGATATTTGAAATGCAGGAACAGGAAAATAAACTCAGAACAATAAAACCTTAGGGAAGGGGAAGTAAACCTCCTGGATTAGAATATTTTCAGGTAGAATCCTATTAAATTAAAAGGAGGTCATTGAGTAGAAGAATTTCTATTCTGGTGATGGAATAATGCTGGGTCCTCTAGAGTTTCTTTCTTTTGGAAGTGCATTTCAAAGGCTGAGAAAAGTGAAGATATAAGTTTACCTTCGTTCTTTTTTCTTTTTCTTTTTTTTTTAAAAGATTTTATTTATTTATTTGACAGAGAGAGATAGCGAGAGCAGGAACACAAGCAGGGGAGGTGGGAGAGGGAGAAGCAGGCTTCCCACCGAGCAGGGAGCCCGATGTGGGACTCGATCCGAGGACCGTCGGATCATGACCTGAGCTGAAGGCAGACGCTTAACAACTGAGACACCCAGGCGCCCTACCTTTGTTCTTTAGAAATAGTATTTTTATGAGTGCTTTTGTATCATCCTTTTTAGTTAGCCTTTATTCTTAATTATAAACTATAGTGCAGATAGGGAATGTTTTGTTCTCTGGAGGCAAAGAGATAAACAACTCTATGAGATTTCTTTTTTCCTTATAAGTTGAAAACTTGTTGAACATGAGCACTTTGTATATTAGCTGAGACAAACCCATTTGAGGGAATCAAATTATTCTTTTTTAGATACTTTAAAAACCAATGGCTCCTTCTTTTTAGTTTTGTTTATAATTATCTCCCTCAAAAAAAAGCAGTCATTTGTTCCTTTATACACTTGTTCAAGAATTGTTTAACACTATGTGTAAGGCATTATGTTTAGTACTGAAATGATACTGTAATTAAATCACAGAGCCTCCCCTTGAAGTGCTCAAACCTCTGGTGGAGAAATATCCACAAATAATTGAAATGCTATGTGAAAGCGTAAGTAATTGGGTCATAATTAAGGTGAACTGAGAACCCATAGGAAAGATGGAATTAACTCTGCTCAGGCACAGGGAGGACTTTTGCAAAGAAATCCATTCAATTGTATTTACAGGATGAGTATGTGTTTTGCCATTTGGACAAGGCGAAAGAATGAATTTCACTCAGAGCGATTATAGGCCAAACACACAACTCTCCACAGACCGTTGCGTTGCCGGAAGGTAGGATATGGGACATTGCTGGAGGAGCTGTGAATAGGGACAAACCAGCATGGTGTTCAGCCAGAGCAGACAAATAAAGGGTAGTTATTTATTTATTTATTTATTTATTTATTTATTTAAAGATTTTATTTATTTATTTGACAGAGAGACACAGCGAGAGAGGGAACACAAGCAGGGAGGTGGGAGAGGGAGAAGCAGGCTTCCTGCTGAGCAGAGAGCCCGATGCGGGGCTCAATCCCAGGACCCTGGGATCATGACCTGAGCCCAAGGCAGACGCGTAACAACTGAGCCACCCAGGCGCCCCAAAGGGTAGTTATTTAAAGAACAGATGTGAGAATGGATATTATAGAAAGATCAAAATGTATCTGAAGATTCCTGCTGAGGCCCAAACTGTTTCTCTTTTCTTCTTTGACTCAGGTCCAGGAACTCATCCTTCTTTCCTTTTCTATTAAAGGTTTTCCTTCCTGTGTTATTCTTTAGCATGATCACTACCCTGGACACATACTTCGGGAGGAATCCTTCTAACTCCATTGTGTTTATTTCCTCAAAGGCAATGATTTAGATTCCTTTGC
>NW_027970394.1:6904-12338 GCF_054177405.1 Leptonychotes weddellii
CCAGGACTCTGGGATCATGACCTGAGCTGAAGGCAGACGCTTAACCGACTGAGCCACTCAGGCGCCCCTGCTGTGTTAGTTTCTTAAAACTAAGAGAACAATAAAGTTTGCTGTATCAGTTGACTTTTCCTTTCACTTGAACACAATTCCTGACATTAATATTTATCTCCCAAAATGACCCAGAACCCTTAAATAGCAAAGACACACTGACTCCATGTCAAATAAAATAAGATGATCTTTCCTGTATTTTCTGCACTGTGATGAATTCGGGTCCCAGGAAGAGATGATGACCTATTCTCTGAGATGTTGGACTTAGCCTTAGAAGTCATGAAGCATGTTACAAGTATTACTTCTTCTTTGCCATTAAAATGCTCAGGAGTCATATTTGTGCAGATCAGATGCAAGAAGAAAAATTATGATCCAGAATAAAGAAAAATATTCTAGGAACAGTTAAAATCTGTGATTGACTACCTTGGGGAAAAATGAGTTAGATTTCCCCAGAGGTGTTCAAACAGGGCAGATCACCGCTTAGCAGGGACTTTTGGGCATATAAGATCCTGTTCGAACATTATGATTCTGAAAAAATAAATGGTCACTATAATCCTATTTCCTGTCAGAAGTTCTGGATTGTATTTTTTTCTTTGTCATGCAGTTTCACCTTGTGTAAATATCCTCCTCAGTCATTTCTGGAGAGTAGAGAAACACTGAGATAAAATATGGGGAAAGAAGAACCTCCTCTGTAATGGTTCAAGAAAAAAAAAAATCATTACATACAATTCCTACATCCCATATGACATATGGGTTTTAGTTGTCAATAAAAAATAATGTATGAGTAGATTTTCTTCCTTTTGTATGAGAGTTCCTTTGAAGGGCCTTTCTAAATAAAGCTTGCATTGGGATTTCCCATTTGTGATCTTGGGTAGATCTGAGGGATACTGCTGTGCCAATCATGGATGGAGAAATAGTTTAATCCAAGGAGAGTGAAACCGTTAGGTGTTAAGACAAATGTGATATATAATCAGGAAAAAAAAAAGAAAATAACAGGCCAGGAACTAAAATACATAACAGAGCTGTTAGAGAAAAAGCAGGGGGAGAAGCTGCGGCTTTGGCCTCCTCTGAGAGATTGAAGGGCCTTTTATTTCTAAGCCACAAATCACAAGTTTTTCCATTTGTGTTGCCCTGTCTTGTTTTTAATCTTAAACCATCTTGCTTTACAGCACAGCACATTATCCGTATATTGTAATATCAGAGTATAAGAACACAGTTTATAGCTACAGTAATAGTAAATACAGAATTCTTCTGATTTTCCATCCTGTTTTTCCCACTTGTCAAATTACCTAGTTTATGTTTTTGATTCAGTGTGAGCTCCCTCTTCTGTGTGATAAGGAACCAATTGAAATTGACAACCCTGGGTACATGGTTCTTAGACATATATCGGGACATAGATATCAAAGAAACCCAGAGATCAAGTGACTAAACACTGGTCCAACACCTCGACAATGTCATTGGCTCTCAAAATCTTCCTAATCTGTCCTTGGGCATGTTGACAACCTCATTGTCACAAAATAACTGCCACAGCTCCAGCTAACTGTCAGTATTCAGGAAAACAAAAAGAGAATAGAGGCAATGAAAACCATTCCAGAAATCTTCTAGTGAAATTTTTCTTAAGTTTCAGTGGCCAAAGGTGGGCTGGGTGGCCACTCTCACTGCAAGGGGAGCCAGGAAAGGAAGTAACTTGTGGGAATGGCAGGAGAAAAAGTGATTTGGAAAGGCTCATGGATTGGCCAACAGTCTCTGCCACCCTAGGCCAAGGCTAACACAAGGTTTAGCCAGATATCAACAAATTTTTTATTTACTTACTGCTTATCCCCCAAAATAAATGTGGAAGTAATGGGTCCAGAGGGCATTTTTACTTTACAGAAAAGAAACTAGTAACTATATACCACAGAATATAGGGAATAAAGAAAAACCTTCTACTGTGTTACTTGTTTGGTATTATTTATCCTCTGCTAGTTTACTCACATGATGGTTAGCATTTTTTAGCAACAAAGTATTTTTAAATTAAGGTATGCACATTTTTTAAAAAGACATAATGCTATTACATACTTAAAAGATTACAGTATAGTGTAAGCATGATTTTCTAGGCACTGGGAAATCAAATATTCATTTACTCATGCTATTATTGAGGTGGTCTGGGATTGAACTCGCAAAATCTATGAAGTATGCCTGTACATAATTTGTAATAGTGTAACACATAATATTAATATATAATAATAATAGGATAATGCATAATGAAGTGTTGGCTAAATAATATTTAAAACAGATATTACTTATAGTAAAGATTTTAGGTTATAAAAATCCCAAACCTACGTGAAAGGTAAGAATTTAAAATGTGCTATATTTGGGACATCTGGATGGCTCAGTCGGTTAAGCGTCTGCCTTCGTCTCTGGTCATGATCCCAGGGCTTTGGGATCCAGCCCCACCTCAGGCTGTCTGCTCATCGGGAAGCCTGCTTCTCCCTCTGCCTGCTGCTCCCCTTGCTTGTGCTCTCTCTGACAAATAAATAAATACAATCTTTAAAAAAAAATAAAATGTGCTATTTTTGTAACAACTGAAGTTTAACCCTAAAGCAATAGGTAACTCAATGGTGGTTTCAGTTAGATTAAAGTTAAAGCAAACAGGTCCCAAACTCTGACTAAACATCAGTTGTTTGACAAAACATTTCCTGAAATATTTTGCCTGTAACAAGCAAAATGAAGGTTAAAAACTACTCTTATGTTTTAAGTTGAGTTTAAGCATAAGAACAGCAACAGATTTTGAAATAATCTTATTTCGTATGTTTGCCACTTTAGGCATTTGAGGTGTTCAAAAGAGTTAAAGTCTCTGCATTTTAAATTTTGTATAGGACTTGAGCAATTAAGTTGAAATTAATGTTGAAATGTTTAAGCAGGTTTCAAATTCCCTTTGTTAGTGAATTAGCTATTTCTGTGTAATGAATTACCCTACAATCAATCTCACAGTTTTTGTGCGTCAACAGCTAGGCATGGCTCCTCTGGGTTGCTCTGATTCATGGTTTCTCACAAAGCTGCCCTTAGGGTGTCAGCTACAGTTGGGGTTTCAACTCAAGGTTTGATGAGGAAGGATCTGCTGCAGAGCTCATTCACGTGGATGTTGGCTGGCCTTAGACCTCACCAGCCATTGCCCCAGACTTCAATTTCTTGCTCCATGGGTCTCTTCATAGGGCTCTTCACATCAGAGCTGTTTGTTTCTTGTGGGGGTGGGGGTGGGGGTGGGGGGAGATATAGAAATCAGTTCACACTCCAGAGAAAAGGATTAGGCAATGGCATGAATACCAAGAGGTGTGGGAGATAATTGGAGGCCATTTTAAATAATTCAAATTACAAATATTAGTAAATATTATTTTCCATTTGCAAAAGCTTGTGGTCAGGTTTGTAATGGTCAGTTTGCTTCCCGATTTTTAACTTGATTAAACTATAAACTCCTGGGGCGCCCTGGGTGGCTCAGATGGTTAAGCGTCTGCCTTCGGCTCGGGTCATGATCCCAGAGTCCTGGGATCAAGCACCACATTGGGCTCCTGGCTCAGCGGGGAGCCTGCTTCTCCCTCTCCCTCTGCTTCTCCCCCGCTCATGCTCTCTCTCTCTCTGTATCTCTGTGTCTCAAATGAATAAATAAAATCTTAAAAAAAAACCCAACTATAAACTCCTTGAGGTTGTGAACTGTGTGTGACTCACCTCTTCTTCAGCATTTGATAAAATAGCCACCATGTGAGAGGTGCTCCAGAAATTCAGGCTGAGTTTTATTTAAGCTTTATTTTATTTGGTTACTGATAATTTAAAAAATCCAAATAGCAAGAGTGCTTTTTGAAAACTTATAAGACCTGTGATATCTGCTGACACTTTATAAATTTAATTCTGCTTACTATGGTTTCCAAAGGATTTTTCATTTCTGATGTTGTAATTTTGTACTATGACCACCAGATGGCATCACCACACAGACCAAGCTCTAAAATCAAGGCTCTTTTTTTTTTTTTAAAGATTTTTTTTTTTATTTATTTGACAGAGAGATAGAGAGAGAGCACAAGTAGGCAGAGTGGCAGGCAGAGGGAGAGGGAGAAGCAGGCTCCCCACTGAGCAGGGAGCCGGACGTGGGGCTCGATCCCAGGACCCCAGGATCATCATGACCTGAGCCAAAGGCAGCCGCTTAACCGACTGAGCCACCCAGGCGCCCCTCTTTTTTTTTAAAGATTTTATTTATTTATTTGACAGGGAAAGAGAGAGCGAGAGAGGGAACACAAGCAAGGGGAGCGGGAGAGGGAGAAGCAGGCCTCCCGTGGAGCAGGGCGCCCGATGTAGGACTCGATCCCAGGACCCTGGGTCATGACCTGAGCCGAACGCAGACGCTTAACGACTGAGCCACCCAGGCGCCCTAAAATCAAGGCTCTTAAATTTAGTGAAAAGTCTTGCACCTAAGAATAATTATCTATTTTCATAAACTGCTATTGGGAATGTTAGTAGACCACTACTGCAAATAAACTTAGCAAAATATATTTTAGTGTTAAAAATGGTAGTACTTGGAACGAGAAGGAAGGAGAGAAAATGGCGTCCACGGATTACAGTACCTACAGCCAAGCGGCAGCCCAGCAGGGCTACAGTGCATACACCGCCCAACCCACTCAAGGATATGCACAGACCACCCAGGCATATGGGCAGCAAAGTTATGGAACCTATGGACAGCCCACTGATGTGAGCTATACCCAGGCTCAGACCACTGCGACCTATGGGCAGACCGCCTATGCAACTTCTTATGGACAGCCTCCCGCTGGTTATACTGCTCCGACTGCCCCCCAGGCGTACAGTCAGCCTGTCCAGGGGTACGGCACTGGTGCTTACGATACCACCACTGCTACGGTCACGACCACCCAGGCCTCCTATGCAGCTCAGTCTGCTTATGGCACTCAGCCTGCTTACCCAGCCTATGGGCAGCAGCCGGCAGCCACTGCACCTGCAAGACCGCAGGATGGTAACAAACCCGCTGAGACTAGTCAATCTCCATCTAGCACAGGGGGTTACAACCAGCCCAGCCTAGGATATGGACAGAGTAACTACAGGTATCCCCAGGTACCTGGGAGCTACCCCATGCAGCCAGTCACAGCACCACTATCTTATCCTCCTACCAGCTACTCCTCTACACAGCCGACTAGTTATGATCAGAGCAGTTACTCTCAGTAGAACACCTATGGGCAGCCGAGCAGCTATGGACAGCAGAGTAGCTATGGTCAACAAAGCAGCTATGGGCAGCAGCCGCCCACTAGTTATCCCCCCCAAACTGGATCCTACAGCCAGGCTCCAAGTCAATATAGCCAACAGAGCAGCAGCTACGGGCAGCAGAGTTCATTCCGACAGGACCACCCCA
>NW_027970395.1:0-1127 GCF_054177405.1 Leptonychotes weddellii
GGACTCCAGGATCATGACCTGAGCCGAAGGCAGTCGCTTAACCAACTGAGCCACCCAGGCACCCATAGATTTCTTGGGAATCTTAAGGTTGTATGCAGTTGACTCTTGCACACAGGTTTGAACTGCGCCCATCTGCTTATATGAAGATTTTTTTTTTATAAATACAGTGAAGTACTATAAATGTATTTTCTCTTATGATTTTCTTTTTAAAAATTTATTTATTTTAGAGAGAGCATGTGCATGCACGGAGGGGGCAGAAAGAGAGGTAGAGAGAGAATCTCAAGCAGACTCTGCGCTGAGTGCGGAGCCCTGACTCAGGGCTCAGTCTCATGATCCTGAGATCATGACATGAGCCGAAGCCAAGAGTTGGACGCTTAACCAACTGAGCCACCCAGGTGCCCCTACAGTTTTCTTCTCTCTAGCTTACTTCATTGCAAGAATGCAGTATGTAATACATAACAACATACAAAATATGTGTTGATTGACTGTTTATGTTATCAGTAAAGCTTCTGGCCAACACTAGTTGTTAAGTTTGGGGGGAGTCACATGTTATACACAGATTTTCTTTTTTTTTTTTTTAAAGATTTTATTTATTTATTTGACAGAGAGAGAGATAGCGAGAGCAGGAACACAAGCAGGGGAAGTGGGAGAGGGAGAAGCAGGCTTCCCACCGAGCAGGGAACCCGATGCGGGGCTCGATCCTAGGACCCTGGGATCATGACCTGAGCCGAAGGCAGACGCTTAACGACTGAGCCACCCAGGCGCCCCTATACACAGATTTTCAGCTGTGCAGGGGGTTGGTGCACCTCGCACTGTACTGACATATAACCGTGTTATTCGATGGTCAGCTGTGTATGTACATCTAGACATAACATTGAGTCAAGTATAATTCTGAGGGAAAAAAAACATATCTCAGGAAAGTAAAGCCTGAAACCCTGAGCAAGCTACTCCAGACAGATAGATTCTTTCTCTTTCTTTCTTTCTTTCTTTCTTTCTTTTTCTTTCTTTCTTCCTTCCTTCCTTCCTTCCTTTCTTTATTTGATAGATTCTTTTTTTTTAACTGCCATAATTCCTAAGTAGGGGATTCTATTAAGGAAGATATTTGGGTGTGTGTGGGGGGGGGTGAA
>NW_027970396.1:0-207 GCF_054177405.1 Leptonychotes weddellii
CCTGAGCCGAAGGCAGTCGCTTAACCAACTGAGCCACCCAGGCGCCCTGTTGGTATTTTTTTTTTAAAGATTTTATTTATTTGAGAGAGAGAATGAGAGAGAGAGAGCACATGAGAGGGGGGAGGGTCAGAGGGAGAAGCAGACTCCCCGCCGAGCAGGGAGCCCGATGCGGGACTCGATCCCGGGACTCCAGGATCATGACCTGAG
>NW_027970397.1:0-207 GCF_054177405.1 Leptonychotes weddellii
TTCATTCATTCATTCATTCATTCATTCATTCATCAAATAGGTATAACTACCTATGTGGGTCAGGCAAGGTCCAAAACGCTGGTGGCACCCCAGTGAAAAGGTCCAGGCTCCTGCCTTCCCCTGACATCAGCATCTAGGGAAGAACCCTGGAAGGACCTGGCTGGCATTGGAACGATACCGGGAGAACATTTGGTGACTTTTCAGGGA
>NW_027970398.1:0-207 GCF_054177405.1 Leptonychotes weddellii
AAGGACGTCCAAAAGACCCCACAGAGGTCCCCGTGTGGAGCGGACGCTGGGGGGCAGCTCCCGATCCACCCCCTCAGGACCAAGGCACCATCCTGCTGCAGCCAGCTCTCCCTGGGGACGCAGCTCAGGCCTCGGTTCTACCAACAGCACCGGGTAACGTGTCTCTGCCGAAGCCCAGTCCCTTCGTGCCTCCTCGGCTGTCATCCC
>NW_027970399.1:0-207 GCF_054177405.1 Leptonychotes weddellii
TAACCACAGCCAGAATAGGGGCCACATCCACAGCCATAGCCACATCCGGAGTTCCCGTAGTTGCAACACATGTTGTCAGGAGAAGAGAATTCAGGTGGGTTGCAAGCAGATGTGAGGTGAAGTGTGGTCTTCTACTTCCCTTGGGCCTTTATATACGGCCAGTAATTGGCAAGAACATACCACTCATCCCCTGACTTACCCAACAAA
>NW_027970400.1:0-207 GCF_054177405.1 Leptonychotes weddellii
CCAAGAAGCCCCTGGGGAAGCCGGACCCCAAGGCCTGCACCTGCTGCTTTATCCGAACTCGAAAATGGCAGAAGGGGCCAGAGCCTCCCTCCAATTAGGTTGGACCCAAGGGTCAGCTGCTGCAGCTCAGCTTGATGGAGGCCATGCTGAAGGCTGGTCTTCACCCCGGGGAGACTGAGGCAGCTGGGTTAGAAGACGAAGCAAAGG
>NW_027970401.1:0-207 GCF_054177405.1 Leptonychotes weddellii
TCTCTTATTCTATTTGATCAAAATGACAGCAGGACGAGGTAGTTAGAATAGGACTTGTCTCCGTTTTCCAGGTGGGGAAACTGAGGCTCAGTGGGGTGAAGGGACCTGCTCACGGTTATGGAGTCACTTGCTGGTAGAGCTGGATGGAAAACCCAAGTCTTTCATCCAGGGCTCTGCCCATGTGCCACATTTTGCTGGCATTTCCTA
>NW_027970402.1:0-207 GCF_054177405.1 Leptonychotes weddellii
ATTTTATTAAAAACAGGAAACTAGTATACTATCCTACATACAGAGTCTTGAGGATAATAAATTTGCATGACTCTTTTTTTTATTCTTATGTTAATCCCCATACATTACATCATTAGTTTTAGATGTAGTGTTCCATGATTCATTGTTTGTGCATAACACCCAGTGCTCCATGCAGAACATGCCCTCCTCAATACCCACCCCCAGGCC
>NW_027970403.1:0-207 GCF_054177405.1 Leptonychotes weddellii
TTTTCATCCTGTTTTTATCGCCAAGTGGTGTTCCATTGGGTGTATATACCACACATTTTGTTTACCCAACTTATCTGTTGATAAACATTTAGGTTGTTTCCCCCTTTTGACTATCGTGAACAATGCTGTTATGCACATAGGTGTACAGACGGCTTGCCCTGCTTTCAATTCTTTCATACACTTGGAAATAGATGATTTTATGTTTAA
>NW_027970404.1:0-1127 GCF_054177405.1 Leptonychotes weddellii
CTTTTCCTAGAGATTTATCCTGCAATAAAATACAATCTATTGAAAGACGTACATTTGAACCACTACCTTTTTTGCAGTTTATGTAAGTTACAAATATAATTTCATTATACTTGGAATTTTTGTGAAACTTAATTGTAAGCCTCTTTGTTATAATCATTTTGAAATAGGATTGAAATTTTATTAGTAGAAAGCTACTAAAAGTATGTAGCAAATCTTTTTTGTCTGTAGCAAAGATTAGTGTGAGACTTTTGTATAGATCAGACTGAATCATTCTAGAGCAGTGGTTCTCAACCGGGGTGATTTTGCACCCGGGTGACATTTGGCAGTGTCTGGAAACATTTATGGTTGTCAGACTGTAGATGAACTACTGGCATCTAGTGGGCAGAGGCTGCTAAACACCCCACAATGCGCAGGACCGCCCCTCCTAACAGAGACGATCCAACCATAGATGTCAATAATGCTGATGTTGTGAAACATTTTTCTAGAGAAATAAAGATTACTTAACACAAGTATTTATAGAACATTGACTGATTTGTATCTAAGGCACCACATGTATAAACATGAAAGTATAAATCTTTCGTGCAAATTTTTTTCCAAAAGTAAGTATCTTCCATAGTGAGATTTCTTCAGTGTATGGAGAGTATTGAGGTTATGTTTCATCATATATAAATTGGAATCACTGCCAAAGGATAAATGTTCTGAAAGAATATCTTTGGTTCTTCTTTTGCTTGTGTCTTTTTTTTTTTTTTTTTTTTTAGAAATCTTGGTTGCAATTTACTCACAGAACTGAGCTTTGGAACATTTCAGGCCTGGCATGGAATGCAGTTTTTACACAAATTGTAAGTGAAATAGAAAATGAATACATGTAAAAAAAAAAAAAACTATGTGTAAAAACATCATCCACTTATTGGTTCGGTGGTTGTAATAAGCCTAGTATGAACTCTGAAAAGTATGTCTTAAAATCTATTCATTTTTTCAAATGAGGAAACTAAGGTACAAAGAGGCCAAGAGACTTGTCTGTCTCATAAATGGCACACTCTGCTTTCTCTAGTACTCAGCTTTGGTGTGGGCAATAAAAGACCCCAAGCAAATAACACCCAAATCAGCATTATCCTGGGACTCCATGA
>NW_027970405.1:0-207 GCF_054177405.1 Leptonychotes weddellii
ATTCCTCGTATCAGTGAGGTCATATGATACATGTCTTTCTCTGATTGACTTATTTTGCTCAGCATAATACCCTCCAGTTCCATCCACGTCATTGCAAATGGCAAGATTTCATTCCTTTTGATGGTTGCATAACATTCCATTGTACATATATACCACACTTTATGCATTCATCTGTACCCCGATGTTTATAGCAGCAATGTCCACAAT
>NW_027970406.1:0-207 GCF_054177405.1 Leptonychotes weddellii
TTTTTTTTTTTTAAAGATTTTATTTATTCACTTGAGACACAGAGATACAGAGAGGGAGAGAGAGAGCATGAGCAGGGAGAGAGGCAGAGGGAGGAGGAGAAGCAGGCTCCCCGCTGAGCCAGGAGCCTGATGTGGGGCTCGATCCCAGGACCCTGGGATCATGACCTGAGCCGAAGGCAGATGCTTAACCATCTGAGCCACCCAGGC
>NW_027970407.1:0-207 GCF_054177405.1 Leptonychotes weddellii
CATGCTGACACAGAGCAGTTGACAGAAATGCTGCCCAGTATCTTAAACCAACTTGGTACAGACAGTTTGACTAGGTTAAGAAGACTGGCTAAAGCTTAGCCCACACAATCTGTGGATGGAAAAGCACCACTTGCTACCAGAGGGGATGATGATGATGAAGTTTCAGATTTTGTGGAGAATTTTGATGAAGCTTCCAAGATTGAAGCA
>NW_027970408.1:0-207 GCF_054177405.1 Leptonychotes weddellii
TTCATTCATTCATTCATTCATTCATTCATTCATCAAATAGGTATAACTACCTATGTGGGTCAGGCAAGGTCCAAAACGCTGGTGGCACCCCAGTGAAAAGGTCCAGGCTCCTGCCTTCCCCTGACATCAGCATCTAGGGAAGAACCCTGGAAGGACCTGGCTGGCGTTGGAACGATACCGGGAGAACATTTGGTGACTTTTCAGGGA
>NW_027970409.1:0-207 GCF_054177405.1 Leptonychotes weddellii
CCAGCAACTGCACTACTAGGTATTTACCCAAAGAATACAAAAATGCTAATTTGAAAGGATACATGTACCCTGATGTTTACAACAGCATTATCTACAATAGCCGAATTTATGGAAACAGCCCAACTGTCCATCAATTGGTGAATGGATAAAGAAGATGTGATATATATATCCAATGGAATATTATTTAGCCATAAAAAAAGAATGAAA
>NW_027970410.1:0-207 GCF_054177405.1 Leptonychotes weddellii
GGGGCTCAATCTCACAGCCCAGAGATCATGACCTGAGCTGAAAGCAAGAGTCGGTCACTTAACCCACTGAGCCACCCAGGTACCCTACTTTGTTTTGTTTTTAATAAACTTCATCTAGCTAAAGTTCTTTCCATTCCTAATTTCCAAAGAGTTTGTATAAAAGCTCAGAGTAAAATTTTGAAAAAATATTTTTCTGTACCTATTGAG
>NW_027970411.1:0-207 GCF_054177405.1 Leptonychotes weddellii
GGGCTCCTTGCTCCACTGGAAGCCTACTTCTTCCTCTCCCACTCCCCCTGCTTGTGTTCCCTGTCTCGCTGTCTCTCTCTGTCAAATAAATAAAATCTTTGAGAAAATAAATAAATAAATAAAAAGTCTTTGCTGGGGCGCCTGGCTGGCTCAGTCGTTAAGCGTCTGCCTTCAGCTCAGGTCATGATCCCAGGGTCCTCGGATTGA
>NW_027970412.1:0-207 GCF_054177405.1 Leptonychotes weddellii
TAATAGTACTGATTGATTGATAAAAAAATACTGATTGATTGACTGAATGAATGAATAACTAAGTGAGGAGGGACAAAACTTGCTCTAGGAAGTGGAGCTTAATCACCCACCTCCTCTGAATGTGGGCTGGACTTCGTGATTTGCACCCAAAGAAAAGAATACAGAAAGGGGAATAATAGTAACTATATTGTGGAGAAACCTGGCAGA
>NW_027970413.1:0-207 GCF_054177405.1 Leptonychotes weddellii
GGCCGAGTACCCCGGGAAGGAGGATCCCGCGGACGGCTGCAGCCCGAGGTAATCACCGTGGATGACGGACGGGGCCGCTCCTCGCCCAGGAACCCGACCCCGGCGACTCGGAATGCGGACTCCAGAGGTGGCACTCTCGATCAGGACAAGTTTCTCGCGGTTTGAAGGGGTCCTGAAACTGTCACTAGTTATTATTTAACCAGTTTT
>NW_027970414.1:0-207 GCF_054177405.1 Leptonychotes weddellii
TGAGGACCGCACGTTCTGCATGGAGCACTGGGTGTTATGCACAAACAATGAATCATGGAACACTTCATCTAAAACTAATGATGTAATGTATGGGGATTAACATAAGAATAAAAAAAAATTAAAAAAAAAAAAAGAAACAGGGCATCTGCAGCGTCTCAAAGCACCTCGTTACAAGATAGTAACTTTACCTAGCAGACACCACCTTAA
>NW_027970415.1:0-1127 GCF_054177405.1 Leptonychotes weddellii
GAGGACATTAGAGTAGGAAGGGAAAAATGAGGGGGGAAATCGGAGGGGGAGACGAACCATGAGAGACTATGGACTCTGAAAAACAAACTGAGGGTTCTAGAGGGGAGGGGGGTGGGGGGATGGGTTAATCTGGTGATGGGTATTAAAGAAGGGGCACATACTGAATGGAGTACTGGGTGTTATACACAAACAATGAATCATGGAACACTACATCAAAAACTAATGATGTAATGTATGGTAATTAACATAACATAATAAAATAAAATTTAAAAAAATAAAAATATATGATGAGTATCAAATAATATGGCCATTCAATATGGTCAGTATTGATAAAATGTTGGAATTTTGCAACTATTTAAATTTATGATTTTAATAAAAAATGTTTTAAAGAATAATTCAGCAAAAATAAAGACCAATGTTCTTTTTTTTAAAAGATTTTATTTATTTATTTGACAGAGAGAGACACAGCGAGAGAGGGAACACAAGCAGGGGGAGTGGGAGAAGGAGTAGCAGGCTTCCCACCAAGCAGGGAGCCCGATGCGGGACTCGATCCCAAGACCCTGGGATCATGACCTGAGCCGAAGGCAGACACTTAATGACTGAGCCACCCAAGCGCCCCCCAATGTTCATGAAAAAAAAAAAAAAAAGATGTGCCTAAAATTTAGCACTGCTATTTTACATTCTTCTCCTGCTTTATAAGATACAATCGTTTGATATTGGTTGATTTTCCAATTACCTGCCACTTTTGTTCCTCGTTAAAGCAACAACAATAACAACAACTAATAAACAAGTTCAATTTGATGTCATCATAAGAAACAAATATATCGGGGGCGGAGCAAGATGGCAGAGGAGTAGGAGACCTGGATTTCGTCTCCTCTCAGGAATTCAGCTGGATAGGGATCAAACCATTCTGAACACCTACAAACTTAACAGGAGATCGAAGAAAAGAAGAGCAACAACTCTCTCATCAGAAAAGCGACCACTTTCTGGAAGGTAGGACGTGCGGAGAAGTGAATCCGAGGCGATATTCGGGAGGATAGACGGCGGGGGAGGGGCCTCCGTCGGCCGCTTCTGGCAAGTGATAGAACCACGGAGCACAAAATTGGAACTTTTAAAAGTCTGCTCCG
>NW_027970416.1:0-207 GCF_054177405.1 Leptonychotes weddellii
ATGAAGCGGGGGAAATCGGAGGGGTAGACGAACCATGAGAGACGATGGACTCTGAAAAACAAACAGGGTTCTAGAGGGGAGGGGGGTGGGAGGATGGGTTGGCCTGGTGGTGGGTATTGAGGAGGGCACATTCTGCATGGAGCACTGGGTGTTGTGCACGAACAATGAATCATGGAACACTTCATCTAAAACTAATGATGTAATGTA
>NW_027970417.1:0-207 GCF_054177405.1 Leptonychotes weddellii
ATATTTTGGGTAGGATTAACCATTCAGTTCAGCCTTTTATAAATAATCATATGAGATTGAATCATCTCAATCCTTTTTTCTGGGTTACTGTATGAAGTGATGCAATATCAGTGCAGACAACTAAACATCTAACCAACCAGCCATTCCAAATAAGAACATCTACTCTCCATTACTTTATTCAAGTGAGATCACTGATCAATGGATTCT
>NW_027970418.1:0-207 GCF_054177405.1 Leptonychotes weddellii
TAGAGAGAAGGCACGCAGGGACGGGCAGGACTAAGGGCTCACCTGCATTGGGCTCAGGCCTGCGGGTTCAGTAAACCCCGGGAGGCCAGGAGGCCCCCACCCGCCTCTGAAGGAGCCAGGACCCGGACTGCTGTGAGAGCATGCTGAGCCCCCTTGCAGGTGTTGGCGGGGAGTCCAGAACCTTCTGGCCCCACAGGGTCTAGCGAG
>NW_027970419.1:0-207 GCF_054177405.1 Leptonychotes weddellii
AATAGATTGAAGTATATACAATCATTTGATTTTCAATAAAGGAGTCAAAGCAATTTAATGGATAAAAAGAGTCTTTTCCAAAAGCTGTGCTGGAATACTGAATATTCATATTTTAAAACTGGCAACTCTGACTTCACACAACACATAAATATTTAAATGAGGTGGATCATCAACTTATACATAAAAGCTGAAATCATAAGTTTTAGA
>NW_027970420.1:0-207 GCF_054177405.1 Leptonychotes weddellii
TGAGGGCGATCTGGCTGCGACATCTGTCACCCCATTGATCGCCAGGGTTGATTCGGCTGATCTGGCTGGCTAGGCGGGTGTCCCCTTCCTCCCTCACCGCTCCATGTGCGTCCCTCCCGAAGCTGCGCGCTCGGTCGAAGAGGACGACCTTCCCCGATAGAGGAGGACCGTTCTTCGGTCAAGGGTATACGAGTAGCTGTGCTCCCC
>NW_027970421.1:0-207 GCF_054177405.1 Leptonychotes weddellii
CCCCACCTCTGTGCCTTTTTAATTCTGTTTACTTTCCAAGCATTTATTTGCTTTCACTTTTCTTCCTGTGAGCCACTACTTTCTGATGGTTTCTATGTATCTTAATTTTTCTAATCTTTTGTCTGATTTTGCATGATGTTATTGGATAAGGATGACAAAGGCTGTGTAACAGCCGTTTGTCTTAAAGCTTAGTGGCCTCACTAAGAT
>NW_027970422.1:0-207 GCF_054177405.1 Leptonychotes weddellii
TCACTACTGTATACCTTCCCTCATCCTCCCAATATAGTTGTCATAATTTTTGTTAAATCAGTAGTGTTTATTATGTAAGTATTATTCATAGTTGATCCAAATAATAGAAATAATTACATTCCTTTCCTTTTGTACTTTTTGGTTTTTTCTGTAGTTAAGTGTACTTTTTTATTTGCTTAATTTTCTGTGTACCTACCACTGTATTTT
>NW_027970423.1:0-207 GCF_054177405.1 Leptonychotes weddellii
GAGAAACAGGAGAGTTTTTTCTATGGCACTATTTTTATTTAAATTTCCAATTTTACAGAAATTAACTGAACTTTTTTTTTTATTCTTATGTTAATCCCCATACATTACATCATTAGTTCTAGATGAAGTGTTCCATGATTCATTGTTCGTGCACAACACCCAGTGCTCCATGCAGAACGTGCCCTACTCAATACCCACCCCCAGGCC
>NW_027970424.1:0-207 GCF_054177405.1 Leptonychotes weddellii
ACCATCATCACCACCACCATCACCACCATCATCATCGCCTCCACCACCATCATCACCACCACCATCACCACAATCACCATCATCATCACCCCACCACCATCACCACCATCATCATCGCCTCCACCACCATCACCACCATCACCCCACCACCATCACCATCATCACCTCCATCACCATCATCACCACCACCATCACCACCATCATCAT
>NW_027970425.1:0-207 GCF_054177405.1 Leptonychotes weddellii
CAAGACCGACCTGCGCTTCCAGAGCTCGGCCGTCATGGCCCTGCAGGAGGCGTGCGAGGCCTACCTGGTGGGGCTCTTCGAGGACACCAACCTGTGCGCCATCCACGCCAAGCGCGTCACCATCATGCCCAAGGACATCCAGCTGGCGCGCCGCATCCGCGGGGAGAGGGCGTAAATGTGATTTCCTGGTTCCGTGCCAACTTTAAA
>NW_027970426.1:0-1127 GCF_054177405.1 Leptonychotes weddellii
GTGATCCAGTAGTTGTTTATCTCTCTTTTTCTCAGCATCTTTATTTTCCATCATTTGGTCTTCTATATCACTAATCTCTCTTCTTCCTCATTTATCCTAGCAGCTAGAGCCTCCATTTTTGATTGCACCTCATTAATAGCCTTTTTGATTTCGACTTGGTTAGATTTTAGTTCTTTTATTTCTGCAGAAAGTGTTTCTCTAATATCTTCTATGCTTTTTTCAAGCCTAGGTAGTATCTTTAAAATCATCATTCTGAACTCTAGTTCCAACATCTTACTAATGTCCATATTGATTAAATCCCTGGCAGTCGGTACTACCTCTTGTTCTTTTTTTTGAGGTGATTTTTTCCATCTTGTCATTTTGTCCAGAGGAGAATAGATGAATGAGAGAACAAAATGCTAACAGGGTAACAATGACCCCAGAAAAATATACTCTAAACAAATCAGAAGAGACCTGAAACTGGGGGAAAAGAAAGGGAAAGAAAGAAAAAAGAAAAAAGAAAAAAAGAGAAAGATAAAGATAAAAAACAACAAACAAAGAAACAAACAAAAACAAAAACAGAATATGATCAAATATGATCAGGCTGGTGCATAGATCAGTGCCACACATTAGAGTTTGGGCGTATTTTGGTCTGTTAGAATACGTGCCTCCCAAAATTAAAGAAAGAAAACCTTATATATGTGCAAAAATAAGGGTAAATACAATGAAGGGATGGAATATGACTGTAAAGATGAAAATTATAAAAGATTTTATAAAAGGAATTGATAAGATAAGAAGTTGGTTGAAAAAAGAAATAAGAGGATTAAAAAAAAAAGGGAGAGAATGTGATCAGGCAGGAGACTAGAACAGAGCCATATACTAGAGATTTAGGGTATATTTTGGTCTATTAGAAGAAACTGTATCCCAAAATTTTAAAGACAGAACAACTTATATATATATACCAAAAATAAGGTTAACTACTATGAAGGGATAGAATATGACTCAAAAAATGAAAAATAAAAAAGACTTTTTAAAAAAAGGATTGATAAGATGTTGGTTGAAAAGGGAAAAAGAAAAATTCAAAAAGGAAATTAAAAAAATTAACTTTAAAAGACTAAAAAATCATGGGAAAAAAGCCATGAATTCTA
>NW_027970427.1:0-207 GCF_054177405.1 Leptonychotes weddellii
CAATGAATCATGGAACACTACATCTAAAACTAATGATGTAATGTATGGGGATTAACATAAGAATAAAAAAAAATAATAGTGTAAAAAAAAAATAGATGACTGCCAGTGAAATCTGGATAGTAGAATAACAATCATTCTTAATTTTGTCCTTGGTGGCTTTGTATTTTCCAAAATCTCTATAATAAATATAGATTTCTTTTATAAATC
>NW_027970428.1:0-207 GCF_054177405.1 Leptonychotes weddellii
TCTGTCCCAATGAAATCAGATTACGTGCAAGCAGGGGCCACCACGAAGAGGACACGCCGTTCCCAGAGTTCAGGGTAGGGCCTCAGACTGTGTGCGAAACCGGCGGGTCCTGCTGCATACAGGCAGGTTGGGCACCAGGGGACCGAATGGCATTTGCTGAGCACCTACTCTGTGCCAAGGGTCACCCCCCACTTATATCTGTCGTGG
>NW_027970429.1:0-207 GCF_054177405.1 Leptonychotes weddellii
AGAGCAATATACACATTTAATGTAATCCCTATCAAAATATCAACTTTTTTTATAGAAATGGAACAAATAATCCTAAAATTTGTATGGAACCAGAAAAGACCCCAAATAGCTAAAGGAATGTTGAAAAAGAAAACGAAAACTGGTGGCATCACAATTCTGGACTTCAAACTCTATTACAAAGCTGTCATCATCAAGACAGTATGGTAC
>NW_027970430.1:0-207 GCF_054177405.1 Leptonychotes weddellii
CACTGCCGCTCCCCAACCTGGTTCTCAAAGCCTACCTCCACTCCACCGCTCGGGGGGACGGTGCCCCCAGGCCCACTGCCTGGGCACACGGCCGGCCCCGCTGCCCACAGCGGCGCCTGCTCCGTTTCACTGGGGCACCCGGGGGCCGTGTGGACATGCAGCGCTCCCCTTCCTTCCTGGACCACAGGAAGCTGTGAGCAGAGGCCG
>NW_027970431.1:0-207 GCF_054177405.1 Leptonychotes weddellii
AGACTCCGTCCCTACAATGACCTCACATCAACAGATGATTCTTACCACCCACAGAGAGATTTCCTGACTTCCTGTCAGCCTTAGATTCAGCTGCCTCCCCTTTCGTAACTCCCCTAGGTAGGGACATCTCTACGCCCCTATTCAGCAGGACGTTACAGAAAATGAGACCTTCTGCCTTCAACAACCTTAGATTTAAGGGTAAAAACT
>NW_027970432.1:0-207 GCF_054177405.1 Leptonychotes weddellii
CCAGGACTCTGGGATCATGACCTGAGGGGAAGGCAGACACTTAATGGACTGAGCCACCCAGGCGCCCCCTATTGCCCCATCTTTAAACAGTATTTCTATTAGAACCTGAAGGTGTTGGCCCTGAGTCTATTCACCAACTTTCTTGCAGTCCAGCCTACAGAATACTGGGGGAAATAACTGATTCTCTTTTCCTGTCCACTCTCCCCC
>NW_027970433.1:0-207 GCF_054177405.1 Leptonychotes weddellii
TGAGCATGGAATGTTTTCCCATTTTTCTGAGTCTTCCTTATTTTCCTTCATAAGTGTTCTCTAGTTTCTAGAGAACAGATTCTTTACCTTTCTGGTTAGGTTTATTCCTAGGTATCTTATGACTTTTATTGCTATTGTGAATGGAATCAATTCCTTAATTTCTCTTTCCACATTTACATTGTTTTTGTATAGAAAAACAACTGATTT
>NW_027970434.1:0-207 GCF_054177405.1 Leptonychotes weddellii
GGGCGCCTGGGTGGCTCAGTTGGTTAAGCGACTGCCTTCGGCTCAGGTCATGATCCTGGAGTCCCTGGATCGAGTCCCGCATCGGGCTCCCTGCTCGGCAGGGAGCCTGCTTCTGCCTCTGACCCTCCCCCCTCTCATGTGCTCTCTCTCTCTCATTCTCTCTGTCTCAAATAAATAAATAAAAAAAAAAATCTTAAAAAAAAAAAA
>NW_027970435.1:0-207 GCF_054177405.1 Leptonychotes weddellii
GAAGTCACGGGCAAACAAGGCTGCCTGTTGGGGATGGGCATCTGGCCTCTGGAAAAGGCTGACCAGGGCCCTAAGCAGGAAGAGTGGGGGGCTCCAGCTCGGTCTGGAGGCCAGAAGTGAACAGATGACAAAACAGTCTCTCTCCTCGGGGTCTCTGCAGTCTCCGGGTCCAAAGCGGCCTCTTAAAGACGAATCCTCACCGGGGCT
>NW_027970436.1:0-207 GCF_054177405.1 Leptonychotes weddellii
CCCTTATAACTCTAGAGATGCCATGCATTTTTCAACTCGAACGTTGATTCTTTTTTATTTATTTATTTATTTAATTCTTATGTTAATCCCCATATATTACATCATTCGTTCTAGATGAAGTGTTCCATGATTCATTGTTTGTGCATAACACCCAGTGCTCCATGCAGAACGTGCCCTCCTCAATACCCACCACCAGGCCCACCCCGG
>NW_027970437.1:0-207 GCF_054177405.1 Leptonychotes weddellii
GGATGGGGTAGCCTGGTGATGGGTATTAAAGAGGGCACGTTCTGCATGGAGCACTGGGTGTTATATGCAAACAATGAATCATGGAACACTACATCAAAAACTAATGATGTAATGTATGGTGATTAACATAATAAAAAAAAAGAGGGGCTGTCAAGGTAGAGGACAGAGTGTGCAGGTTCAAACAGGCTAGAGCTGTTGTATGTACCT
>NW_027970438.1:0-207 GCF_054177405.1 Leptonychotes weddellii
CGCTGCGCTATCAATGGCAAGATTTCTGTGCGGTGGAGTTAGGGGATTTCTTCTTTCTTTTACTTGTATTTGGAAATGATTATAGATGCGGAGGAAGTTGCAAAAATGGCACAGAGATGTCCCACGTACCCTTCACTAGGTTTCCCTCAATGGTACCCCCTTCTCTTTGCTTACCTTTCTTTTCTTCCCTTCTCTTTGTCCCCCCCC
>NW_027970439.1:0-207 GCF_054177405.1 Leptonychotes weddellii
ATTGTCTTGGGTAATTGTATCTTCTTAGTAATCTTTTGGGGTGAATCATTAGAGCAAATGCCTAGGAAAGAAATTGATGGATCAAAAGATATTTTCAAATTCTCCTCCATAAAGCTTGTACCATGTTATGTTCCCACCAGTAATATGTCACAGGTCTTCTTTCCCCACAGCAGAAGGTATTTTCAAGTTTGTTTTTTTTTAATTTGT
>NW_027970440.1:0-207 GCF_054177405.1 Leptonychotes weddellii
GTAAATGTGTGTCAAATTCTGATAGATATTACAAACCTGCCCTCTAGGGGGTTAAGACATTTTGCACTCTTACCAGCGATGAAAGGGAGGGCTAACTTCTTTACAGTGTTGATACCAAAGAGTATTTTCAAAGTTGGATGTTCGCAGGTGGTGATCATTGAGAAAGGTTTCTCATTGTAGGCAAAGATGAACATGCTCACGTGTGTT
>NW_027970441.1:0-207 GCF_054177405.1 Leptonychotes weddellii
AGGCAGTCGCTTAACCAACTGAGCCACCCAGGCGCCCTTACCTAGAGTCAGGTTCAGGAACCAAAGCATGGAGGTAGAAGTGGCCCTAATTACTAATAAAACCCTTGATGAATGCTTGCTTTCAGTCCCCACCATCTTAGCCTCATTGGACTTAGAGATCTTACGCCCAAGGAAGAGGTGCTTTTAATGGGGAGCATGGCTATGTTT
>NW_027970442.1:0-207 GCF_054177405.1 Leptonychotes weddellii
CAAATGACTCTGAACTTGAATATATGTAAATATATTTGCATATCCATTATGACACTAATTATTAATATTTTATATGATATAAACATATAACTATAGTCATTATCCTTGCTGGGTCTACAAAATTATTTTCTAAACATTTGTTTGCTTACTTGTTAGTTCAGGGCATCTGAATGCAAGGCTGTTTCATTTTTTTTTTTTTTCTTTCTG
>NW_027970443.1:0-207 GCF_054177405.1 Leptonychotes weddellii
TTTTCATCCTGTTTTTATCGCCAAGTGGTGTTCCATTGGGTGTATATACCACACATTTTGTTTACCCAACTTATCTGTTGATAAACATTTAGGTTGTTTCCCCCTTTTGACTATCGTGAACAATGCTGTTATGCACATAGGTGTACAGACGGCTTGCCCTGCTTTCAATTCTTTCATACACTTGGAAATAGATGATTTTCTGTTTAA
>NW_027970444.1:0-207 GCF_054177405.1 Leptonychotes weddellii
AAGCAGAATCCCCGCCGAGCAGGGAGCCCGATGCGGGACTCGATCCCGGGACTCCAGGATCATGACCTGAGCCGAAGGCAGTCGCCTAACCAACTGAGCCACCCAGGCGCCCTAGGAGCTATTTTTTGTGAATCCCTAAAAGATGGCTCACAGAAGTCAGCCTGAACCACACATTACTTATTCGAAATAATATATTTAATGGAATCC
>NW_027970445.1:0-207 GCF_054177405.1 Leptonychotes weddellii
CCTTTTGCTTATGTGTACCTTCCAAGGGCGGTACAGTGATGGAGTGGACAGGGATTGGGGGCAGGTGCCACCCGAAAGACCAGCCCAGTAAGACTGTCGTGGGCTGGGGTCCGGGCTGAGGCGTGTGGGTCTTGGTCTGTGTGCTAAGGACCACACAGACGTTTCTAAGGCAGGGGGATAACACCCCAACAGTTTTAGCAGGAAACC
>NW_027970446.1:0-207 GCF_054177405.1 Leptonychotes weddellii
TTTATTTATTTATTTTTTTAAAGATTTTATTTATTTATTTGAGACAGAGAGAATGAGAGACAGAGAGCATGAGAGGGAGGAGGATCAGAGGGAGAAGCAGACTCCCTGCCGAGCAGGGAGCCCGATGCGGGACTCGATCCCGGGACTCCAGGATCATGACCTGAGCCGAAGGCAGTTGCTTAACCAACTGAGCCACCCAGGCGCCCC
>NW_027970447.1:0-1127 GCF_054177405.1 Leptonychotes weddellii
GGCTCTTTCCACAGTCTGGCCAAAGGGCCATATGCACCCTGATATCCCACTGTCTTTTGAAAAGCGATGCCTCCCCCGCTCTCGGCTTCTCTAATCCATCAGGCAAAATGCTTGGAAGCTCTTGCCTTAAGAATGAGCTGCCACAAAATGCCCATCCCCAGCTGGTCCAGAACCCTTGGCATCATTGCACTCCTCTGGGTGAATCACCCAAAGATTTGGCCTTGGCATGCCGTTTCTGGAAGGATCATGGTGCTTCTCTCTTTTCCCCTGCTGGGTCTTCTTCAAATGCATATGGAACACAAAGAACCTTAAGGATAAAGGTTTCATTGTATTTGCTTTGAAATTCCTACTTTGGTGAAACTGGATGTTGGAGGTAACCCCCCCATCCACCCCTGTTTGGGCTGTAGCCCCCTTTGGAGGCCCTTCATAATGGGAGGCTGTCAATATTATGTTCAGCTGGGGCTTGAGCCTCTCCCCGTGTCTTCTATAATCATGAGACGGAATATTCTATATACTTGATGGATACTTTTTCTGCTACCGATCGATACTTTCCCTGCGGGCTAATTGGAGGTAGGATCCCCATTCTGTGAGTGGGGTCTCCTTCTAGGTTAATTTTTTTTTGATTGACATGTTTCTAAGGTTTTAGAAAAGTACCAACATTGTTATCAAGAATTTCACTAAATGTCATGGAAAACTTTTCTCTGAAACTCTGAAAATGGGGATTCTAATGGGAATATAGGATGTTCTCATAATCTCATGTTGTCAGAAGGGAGGAGCCTGAGGGATGTGGTATTGGCATTCCCATGGAAACTCGGGGAACATGGCCCACGTTCAGTTTCTGACGACACATGGTGTCCTGGGCAGGCATTTAGGGACATGTTCTCTGTCCGGGGTCGTGGTGGGGTGGCGTCCACGTGTCATGCTACATCAGGTGGCCTGGCCCCCAGTCTGCAGCTCTTCTTGGTGGGCTGGGTGGGCAGGGCTGTGCTGACCTCAGGCTGGGTTAGTCAACTGGCATCCCAGATCTCAACTGACTGAGGTAACAGCGCCAGGCTGTGGGCAAATGTGTGCTCGGGTTTACTGACCAATTAACCAGTGAACGAGTATCACACAAATCTCGTGTTCAT
>NW_027970448.1:0-207 GCF_054177405.1 Leptonychotes weddellii
GCTATGGACACAAGAGCTTTGGAAAGTCCTCTTCTGGGGCAAAGAGAAAGGTCATTTCCATTGTAAAGGATTCTAGGTGATGGGGTTTCAGCCAGATGAAACACCAAGCATCTGCCCCCCACCCCACCCCACACTCATTGCCTATTCCCTAGAAAGTTCCCGCAGAACCAAGGCAAGTGAGAGTGAGAGGAGGCCGGGGGTGTAAGT
>NW_027970449.1:0-207 GCF_054177405.1 Leptonychotes weddellii
CTAGGACTCATGGGTCAAATCTGACTCACTGCCTGTTTTTATAATTAAGTTTTCCTGAAATACAGCCATGCTCATTTGTTTATGCATGATTTTCGTGCTAGAACAACAGAATTGAATATTTGAGGAGAGACCATATGACCCACAAAGCTGAAAATATGTATTATCTGGCCCTTTACATACAAGGTTTGCCAGTCCCTAACTTAGAAG
>NW_027970450.1:0-207 GCF_054177405.1 Leptonychotes weddellii
AAGCTACTACTCCACATTTACTTTTTTGATACCTTTATCTTACATAAAATTTTATAGGCTGTTTCAACCCAGTTTGCAATACAAAAAGATATAACGAAATTTAATTGTTAAAGTAGGAAAAAAGGATTAACTGTAACCTTGAAGCAATCACTTAACCGCTCTGCATTTCACTTTTTGCAACTTTCATTTGTTTAATATACCCAGTGA
>NW_027970451.1:0-207 GCF_054177405.1 Leptonychotes weddellii
CATATAATATTAGTTTCAGGTCTACAACATAGTATTTCTACAATTCTTTTTTTATTTTTATTTTTTTTACAATATATTTTTTTTAATTTATTTTTTTATTCTTATGTTAATCCCCATACATTACATCATTAGTTCTAGATGAAGTGTTCCATGATTCATTGTTTGTGCATAACACCCAGTGCTCCATGCAGAATGTGCCGTCCTCAA
>NW_027970452.1:0-207 GCF_054177405.1 Leptonychotes weddellii
ACCACACTGTCCAGAGATGTCCTGCACTAAGAAGGTAGTGTTCCCGTAAATGACCACTTGCTTCTACTTCTTAGCAGTTCCAATCTTTAAAAGCATTTTGTTCCACACTATTTAGAATATCAATAGTCCTTCCTGGGTGAAGGTTTAAGCACACTTCTGGCACTATTGATGGGTACGATGTTCCATTAGAGTAATCCCATTAATTTA
>NW_027970453.1:0-207 GCF_054177405.1 Leptonychotes weddellii
AGCTAGTATATCAGTCTTCTCCTGCCCTTGGATATCAGTGCTCCTGGTTCTTAGGCCTTCAATATAGGCAAGACTTAACAACCAATTTCTCCCCTGGTTCTCAAGCCTTTGGACCTGGATTATACCACCAGCTTTCCTGGTTTTTCTGGCTTCCAGGTGGCAGATTGTGGGACTGACTTCCTGGCTTCCATTATTGTGTAACTAATT
>NW_027970454.1:0-207 GCF_054177405.1 Leptonychotes weddellii
CAGATTTCTTTTTTTTTTTTTTAAGATTTTATTTATTTATTTATTTGAGAGAGAGACACACAGCGAGAGAGGGAACACAAGCAGGGGGAGTGGGAGAGGGAGAATCAGGCTTCCTGCTGAGCAGGGAGCCCGATGTGGGGCTCGATCCCAGGACCCTGGGATCATGACCTGAGCTGAAGGCAGCTGCTTAATGACTGAGCCACCCAG
>NW_027970455.1:0-207 GCF_054177405.1 Leptonychotes weddellii
TGACTTCGTCTCGGAGAGAAGACCCGGTTCCGCATAATCTGACATTCCCTTCCTAGATGGACCCAGGGTGTTTACTAGATGGGTAACTAAGTGCGACCTGTTGATAGCTGGTGTCGGCTGGGAGACCAAAATTTGGGTTGAGGGGACGAGGAGGCTCTGAGCTGCCTTCCCTCCTTCCAGGGCTGGGTGGCCAAGCAGCCATGCCTA
>NW_027970456.1:0-207 GCF_054177405.1 Leptonychotes weddellii
GCACCCCTCTCACCCCAGAAGGAACGGCTGCTTTGAATTTTTTGCCTGTTCAGAAATTCCACATGACTGAATCATTCTGCAGGAACCCTTCCGTGTGGCTTCCATCACTTACACATTATAAATGAAGTCCATACATATTGTGGACAGTACAGGGTTAACATAAGGACTCCTGGTCTAACACAGTGGTTCCCAACCAGGGGTGGGGTG
>NW_027970457.1:0-207 GCF_054177405.1 Leptonychotes weddellii
AACACTGAGGTGAAGGCACGAAATCCTCGTCCCTCGTCCACCTTCAGAAGCAGGCTACCCCGCCTACCAACCGTCCGCCCTGATGGGCAGAGTGACCTTGTTACCTGTAGCGGTATGCAATCAAAATCAATGAATGCGTAGAAACACATCGCGGCTCCATGGAGAATCCCCTCAAAGCCAAAAGGCATAAACCCTCCAGGGCCCAGA
>NW_027970458.1:0-1127 GCF_054177405.1 Leptonychotes weddellii
ACCCATTTTATTTTGCTCACGATTTGGGGGGACAAGAAAGTGGGGAGGTTTTGGCAAGGCAATTCTCACTTGAGTCACTCATGCTGTTGCCACCAGATGACGGCTGATGTTCAGCGGTCCGAGGACTGGGTGGCGATGGGCATCCAGGATGGAATACCCAGCAGCCTCACTTCTCAGGCTGGACATTGCTGGAGCTGGGGGCTGGAGCACCTGCAGGTGGCCTCTCCAGCATGGAGATCTCAGAGCTGATGTATTTCTAACATGGCACCTGGTTTCTCCAAAAGCTTCCGGGGCAAGCACCCAAAGAGAAAGAGCTTTTTCTGATCTGACCTTGGAAGTCACACAGCATCACTTCCGATTCTTCCCATTGGTCACAGACAACTCACTAATAAGGTCGCGCTCACTCTGGCTGGAGGGACACAGAGTCCAAGAATTCTAAGCAAGTGTTTTTACAACCAAGCACAATCATCCGGAAGGAGATTCTGCTGGAGAACCATCTAGAAGGGAAATGTTCTGTTAGCCAACAGCACTGTCATGAAGGTAGAGATGCCCAGAGATTGTAGACCACGTTTTCGAGCACCTGTTGTCTCTTTTCTGATCAGAAAAAAATACGTGTTAATTGTGGAAGCTCTGGAAAGCAGTGAGTTAAAATCATGTTGTCCATCATCTCACCCAAGACAGAACCACTGATAACATTCGAACCTGTTTCCTTTCAGGTCTTTTATCCCCAAGATAATCTCAGACCACACGTAGTTCTGTGCAAGAAATGAAACAGGATAGGGGCTGGAACAGGTTTGGGGGTTGGGGAGTGACTGTCTCAGGTGTGCTTGTCAGGGAGGCCTCTCAGAAAGGGGTGGTGTTTTCATGGAAACAAAAATGATAAAAAGGTTTGTGGAAGAGTACTAAACGAGAAAAAAATGCAGCTAAGAAGACTATATCCAGCTAGGCTATAATTGAAAATAGAAGGCGAGATCAAAAGCTTCCAGGACAAACAGAAACTAAAAGAATTTGCAATCACCAAGCCAGCCCTACAAAAAATATTGTAACAGGTCCTTTAAGCAAAGAGAGAGCCTAAAAGTAACATAGCCCAGAAAGGAATAGAGACAATATAAGGTAACAGTCACTTT
>NW_027970459.1:0-207 GCF_054177405.1 Leptonychotes weddellii
ACTGCCCGTCATGAGCTGGGTTCTATCAAACCAATCAAGGGATAAGGTCAGGACTTACAGCTTTAATTACCCTAAGATAGAAATCCTATGTCCCAGATCAAGAATGAGCAGAACCGAGTGCTGCACAAGGCCTGTGAGCAAGTGGTTCAGCTCTCCACGCCATCCACAGTCTTGCTTCTACCTCTCCCTTTACTCACACTGGTGGCT
>NW_027970460.1:0-207 GCF_054177405.1 Leptonychotes weddellii
AAATTTTCTTTTTTTTTTTTTTTAAAGATTTTATTTATTTATTTGAGAGAGAATGAGAGAGAGCACATGAGAGGGGGGAGGGTCAGAGGGAGAAGCAGACTCCCTGCCGAGCAGGGAGCCCGATGCGGGACTCGATCCAGGGACTCCAGGATCATGACCTGAGCCGAAGGCAGTCGCTTAACCAACTGAGCCACCCAGGAGCCCCCG
>NW_027970461.1:0-207 GCF_054177405.1 Leptonychotes weddellii
TGAGGAGGGCACATTCTGCATGGAGCACTGGGTGTTGTGCACAAACAATGAATCATGGAACACTTCATCTAAAACTAATGATGTAATGTATGGGGATTAACATAAGAATAAAAAAAATAAATATACAAAAAAAATAAAAAAAATAATGAGATTGTTTCTCCTTTTTTCTGATATCTCTTCTGTTTTCAGTTCCATATCCCAAATATA
>NW_027970462.1:0-207 GCF_054177405.1 Leptonychotes weddellii
GTGGAAGAGGGCTCCCAAGATAGAAGCACCTCACGGTTGCAGAGCTCAGTTTACGACCCCATGATCGCGAAATCCCGCAGAATGGAAAGAACAAGGGAAATGGCGCAAAGCAAAGAGCACATGCTGAACGGAACTGGAGCATCCCGGGCTTTGTAGAGAGGATCAGGACTGGCGGTGCAGCAGGGCGGGGGGCCTGTCCACTGGGGG
>NW_027970463.1:0-207 GCF_054177405.1 Leptonychotes weddellii
ATATTCATATAAGGCAAAAATGAAATTTTCAATAAATGATTACACATATGGAAAAATTGTAAATAAGTAGTATTTTTTTTTATTCTTATGTTAATCCCCATACATTACATCATTAGTTCTAGATGAAGTGTTCCATGATTCATTGCTCGTGCATAACACCCAGTGCTCCATGCAGAACGTGCCCTCCTCAATACCCACCCCCAGGCG
>NW_027970464.1:0-207 GCF_054177405.1 Leptonychotes weddellii
TTTTTTTTTATTATTCTTATGTTAATCCCCATACATTACATCATTAGTTTTAGATAAAGTGTTCCATGATTCATTGTTTGTGCATAACACCCAGTGCTCCATGCAGAATGTGCCCTCCTCAATACCCACCACCAGGCTAACCCATCCTCCCACCCCCCTTCCCTCTAGAACCCTGTTAGTTTTTCAGAGTCCATCGTCTCTCATGGT
>NW_027970465.1:0-207 GCF_054177405.1 Leptonychotes weddellii
TGATATTAGCTATCTTCTCCAACAGAGTGCCCTGAAAATGAAACTCATCAGCCTCCCTCCCAAACTTGCTTTTTCTCCTGAATTTCCCTACAACACAATTCTCCCAGAGACCCCAGGTCTCATTGTTATTTATTCATTCACTGAAAAATGAAAACAAAAACCTAATCGAGCATCTGTTATGCACCAGGCACTGGGACTGAGCCAGCT
>NW_027970466.1:0-207 GCF_054177405.1 Leptonychotes weddellii
GCTAGAGAAAAGAAAATAACAAATCATGAGAGAAATTACATTTATGGTACTATAGTGTATGTATTGAAAAGAATCCATGTGTAAGTGGACCCATGCAGTTCCAACCCACATTGGGTCAGCTGTACTGTATATACTTCTTTCAGTAATGTCGCTACTTCAAACCATTCCTCTCATGAAATGAGAGATCTTTTTTTTTTTTTTAAAGAT
>NW_027970467.1:0-207 GCF_054177405.1 Leptonychotes weddellii
AAGATTTCTTTTAAAAATTGCTAAATGCTTGGTCCTGACAGGAAACATGTGCTAACAGAGGATGGAACAGAAAAATGGCAGTTCTTTCACTGGGTTTATCCTGCTGGGTTTCTCTGACCGGCCTCAACTGGAGCTAGTCCTCTTTGTGGTTCTTCTGGTCTTCTATCTGTTCACTCTGCTGGGAAACACCACCATCATTGCCTTGTC
>NW_027970468.1:0-207 GCF_054177405.1 Leptonychotes weddellii
ACTGGGTATTATTTTCTTTCTGCTTGAAGGACACCCTTGAACATTTCTTTTTTTTTTTTTTAATCTTTTTTTTTATTCTTATGTTAATCCCCTACATTACATCATTAGTTTTAGATGTAGTGTTCCATGATTCATTGTTTGGGCATAACACCCAGTGCTCCATGCAGAATGTGCCCTCCTCAATACCCACCACCAGGCTCACCCAGC
>NW_027970469.1:0-1127 GCF_054177405.1 Leptonychotes weddellii
GAAGAGTCAGCCAGTGTGGTTAGTGTTTTGTAGCAATGAAGTATCTTTTAATTCAAGTATGTACATCGTGTTTTAGACATAAGGCTGCTGCAGGCTTATCGACTAGAGTATAGTGTAAACATAACTTTGATCACTACCGGAAAACCAAACACTCGTTTGACTCGCTTTACTGTGATACTTGCTTTCCTGCGGCGTCTGGGGCCCCGTGCGCAATATCTCCGAGGTGTGCCTGCCGATCAGACCACACCGGGATGTTGAAATGTGCCCCCAGCACCACGTGTGTGTGGAAGCAGCCCATCACCTTGTGCGGCTGTCACTGCCCCTGGCCGGGGGATCCTGGGCGCGCTGAGAAACATGTGGGAATTCATTTCATGTGGGAATTAAACCGGCTGTACCTTGTAATCTGGCAAACATAAGAGTCCAAATAATATACTTCCCGAAATAAAAGAATAACTGATATTTGTCTACAGAACTTAACGTGGCAAACCTTGCCCCCCCACATCCAAGTTACCCCAAATGGATGAAAGCACCCTCCTCTGCCTCCTGCTTCCCGGTCTGCACCCAGAAAGTGCTGCCCCGCATCGGACAGAACCCTGGGGATTTCCTTCTGCATCCTCAGCACGGACAGAGCCTGGGGGTTGCTGCAAAGCTCCAGGACCACAAACCCCGGGTCCCTGCTCAGCCCATAGTTCCTAAGAACCGTGCAGCCATCATAAAATCCCAAGGTGGGGCTGCCGCTTTCTGGGGCTCTCTGCATGTCCCAGCCAGTACCCCCGGGAAAACAGGGCCCAAGACCGTGGCGTGGAGGCAGAGGTTTTAGGAGACATCATTCTGGGGGACAAGAAGGGGACACTGGGGGAAGGACAGGGAAACGGATCAGCCACACAAGGGTGCACACCTGAGCTGGTCCCCGCTGCAGGCCATGGGGGCTCAGCCGGCCAGGACCCTGGGTGAGACCAGGTGCAATGGGGCTCAGAAATGTCCTCTGAGGGATGGGAGACGGACAATCACAGCCCGGCTGTCCTTCCCCACGGGGCACAGGGTGTCCGTTGGGCGATTGGTGCGCTCCCCTCCAGGTCGTGCACACCTGCGAGTAGGGCAGGATCCTGCTGCCTCCCCACGCCGAG
>NW_027970470.1:0-207 GCF_054177405.1 Leptonychotes weddellii
CCCCCAGAGAAAAGCCGTCAGTCACTCCCGTCTCCCTGGTCTCCGGCCGCACTCCGTGCTCACCCGGCCTGTGACCACGTGTTTCTATCTCTGGCACCCGACCCCGTGTGGAGTCTCCAAACCCAGCAGATCCCTGCAGTGCGCTCCCGTGCCTCTCTTCCTGGGGGAAGAAGGTGAGTCTCCCCGGATCTGCCACTTGTTGGGTCC
>NW_027970471.1:0-207 GCF_054177405.1 Leptonychotes weddellii
TTAAAGAGAAAAAAAAAGTGTTTTAACTATTGTATAACACATTTATATGGAAGAACATTCCCATTAATTATATTTCATTTTCAATAAAAAAAGAAGTCATAATATTAAACAAGGTAAGGTTGTGACATATATCGTAGAAGAGGACGAAAGTAAAAGAATATGAAGTGAGTTAGTGAGAAATGAACTGATACTGGACATTAAAGAAAC
>NW_027970472.1:0-207 GCF_054177405.1 Leptonychotes weddellii
GCAGATCCGTCTGTAGAGTTAGGCACCTCCAGCCATAGATCCCCCCGCCCAAGTCTGCCCTCTGTGGGCCAGTTTCTTTACCTATAAAATGAGGCGCTTGCACCAGATAATTGCTAATAGTCTAAGATTCTCTTGTCTATTTTATGCCTGATTTAAAATCTTTAATTACTCTGAAATAGACTTATTAAACTGCCTGTTACCTCCCAG
>NW_027970473.1:0-207 GCF_054177405.1 Leptonychotes weddellii
TATGTTTAAAAAAAAAAAGAAGAAGAAGAAGATAGCAGGAAGGGAAGAATGAAGGGGGGGAATCGGAGGGGGAGAAAAACCATGAGATGATGGACTCTGAAAAATAAACTGAGGGTTCTAGAGGGGAGGTGGGCGGGGGGATGGTTTAGCCTGGTGATGGGTATTAAAGAGGGCACATTCTCCATGGAGCACTGGGTGTTATGCAGA
>NW_027970474.1:0-207 GCF_054177405.1 Leptonychotes weddellii
GTTGGCCCGATGAACTCTACTCACGGCTTTCTGGCACTTGGTTGCTAAGTAGTCAGCACCCCCTTAAAATGAAAAAGCCCAGACAGTGGGACACCCTGCCACCAAGCTGGGTCTCACCATCTTCCTGGCCCATTTCCCGAAGCTGCGAACTCCCTTCCCGACCATGCAAGACGACACAGACTTCCACCTTATCTTCTTCGAGGCTTT
>NW_027970475.1:0-207 GCF_054177405.1 Leptonychotes weddellii
ACTGGCAGAGGACAGAGGCCGTGATTGTGGCCCTGCTACGTACTAGTGAGATGATTTGGGTCTGTTATTTAACCTCTGTAAGTGTTGGTTTTTGCTCTTATAAAATGGAGATTGGACTATCCCTCTGTCAGGACTGTTGTGATGAACGGAGCAAAGGTATACAGAGCATCTAGGCTGCAGGGACAAAAAGGCAAGTTCTCCCCAAAA
>NW_027970476.1:0-207 GCF_054177405.1 Leptonychotes weddellii
GCCTCACGCAAAGAGTGACAAGAACCAGCATGTATCTCTAAGTATAAGTCAGGCCAAATGACATTGTTTCTTTTTCCAAATGTTTATGAGCCTGCAGAGAACAAGAGTACAGAGAGCATGCCTAGGTTTCCACAACGGTAACTGAAAAAAGTACACAAATCTTTGTGTACCAAAGGAGGAAATGTTAGCTAAATGATAAGGCCACTG
>NW_027970477.1:0-207 GCF_054177405.1 Leptonychotes weddellii
GCTGGTGATGCTGCCCAGAACTGTTTAACATTCTAGTTCCATTGTTGAGTTCTCAACTTGGAGGGCCTCTAGTGGCTGTCAGTCTCATTAGGAGGAGAAAAAAAAAAAGGAACTGCTATGTCATCTAAAGGGTTTTATGCCCAGAATCTAAAATGTGACAGTTCTAAGGCTGTCCTCTTTTTAATAGTTAGGGAGTTTTGCAGCAAC
>NW_027970478.1:0-207 GCF_054177405.1 Leptonychotes weddellii
TTACATTTTTTTTTTTTTAAAGATTTTATTTATTTATTTGAGAGAGCGAGAATGAGAGAGAGTACATGAGAGGGGGGAGGGTCAGAGGGAGAAGCAGGCTCCTCGCTGAGTAGGGAGCCCGATGCGGGACTCGATCCCGGGACTCCAGGATCATGACCTGAGCCGAAGGCAGTTGCTTAACCAACTGAGCCACCCAGGCACCCTACA
>NW_027970479.1:0-207 GCF_054177405.1 Leptonychotes weddellii
TTTAATTTGAGAGAGAGAGAGACAGAGTGCTCGAGCAGGGGGCTACAGAGGGAGAGGGAGAGGGAGAATCTCAAGCCGACTCCACACTGAGTGCAGAGCCCATCACGGGGCTCCATCTCATGACCCTGAGATCATGACCTGAGCTGAAATGAAGAGTCAGATAACAAAGTGAATCACACAGGTGCCCCAGTAAGTTCTTTTTTTTTT
>NW_027970480.1:0-1127 GCF_054177405.1 Leptonychotes weddellii
TATGATGAAATCAGACCAAATTCTGCCACACATACAGACATTTATTAAACAAGCATTTCTGGGGCACCTGGGTGGTTGTCAGTTGAGCCTCCAACTCTTGATTTCCACTCAGGTCCTAATCTCAGGGTCATGGGATTCAGCCCACATTGGGCTCCATGCTCAGCGTGGAGTCTGCTTAGGGTTCTCTCTCTCTCTCTCTCTGCCCATCCCCCTGCTCACATTCCCGTGCACATGCTCTTTTTCTCTCTCTCTCTCAAATATATAAAATCTTTAACAAACAAACGAGCATTTCTTAGCAAGGAGGCATGAGGAGATGACACAACCTAATCTGTAAACTCACTGAAATCCCAGTAGTTTGTCCCATTGGGAGCTGCAACCATCCCAGCACACAAAAGCTCCCCAGAAGCAGCAACAGCACATGCAAGGGGAGGCATCTGGTTACCGTACTGTTATAGTTGGGCAATCAGAAGTTCTAATCCACGGGTGGACACAAGACCATTTAGGGATTCAATGATGCCCTGTTTTTATGGATTAAACCCATTTTGCTTAGGAGGCTAGTTCTATAGGCATCAAATACTGACTGAATTCCAGCTAGTTGAAGTGAATATGGTAGCCCCTGGAGTAGTGAGGTCTTGTTGATAAAGTGCTAACTGAGCCACCTCCAGTCTGTGCATTCTTTATTAGGGAAACTTACTGCCCCCATAATTGAAGCTTACACTAAAGTGCACATTCGTACTATTCAATAGTCTATGCTACAGTATTTTAAAGCAACAGTGTTAAAATGTAAGAACCATAACAATTGTTGCTCAAAATCACACTTACCCAGTTAGCAAATTTTGGTTGAACACCTACCACATGCCAGGCTCATAAAGTGAAATAAGATATGGTTCTTACCCTCGAGAAGCTTACAAATCAGTGGGAAAACAAGCGAAGTAATAACTATAGTATGAAGTGATAAATGCTGGATGAAGGGCTCATACAGGCTGCCTCTGAGATCCCAAGAAGGACAACTATATCAGACTCAAGAGTTTCTCTGCTTTAGCTTTCCAGAAGAGATGGTTCTTGAAGTAGTATTAGAAAATCAGTGTGAGTTAACTTCGATGCACTAATGGAGGAAACCATTTTAG
>NW_027970481.1:0-207 GCF_054177405.1 Leptonychotes weddellii
TCCATCCAGTCACTTCTCACATAGGAAGAATGGATCTACTGCATCTACTGTCAGTGGGTAAATGGACTTTAAAAAGAAATAGCCCTCTCTCAATTCTTAATCTCAGAAAACAAACTGAGGGTTGCTGGAGTGGGAGGTGGGGTGGGAGGGATGGGGTGACTGGGTGATAGACACTGGGGAGGGTATGTGCTCTGGTCAGCGCTGTGA
>NW_027970482.1:0-207 GCF_054177405.1 Leptonychotes weddellii
TCCATTTCTTTTTGTTTATGGTGTAAGAAAGTTTTCCACTTTCATTCTTTTACATGTAGTTATCCAGTTTTCCCAGCAGAATTTATTGAAGAGACTGGATATTCCCCTGGGTGTATTCTTGCTTCCTTTGTCATAGATTAATTGACCATATAAGTGTGTGTTTATTTCTGGGTTTTCTATTCTGTTCCACTGATCTATGCGTCTATT
>NW_027970483.1:0-207 GCF_054177405.1 Leptonychotes weddellii
CAGATTTCTTTTTTTTTTTTTTAAGATTTTATTTATTTATTTATTTGAGAGAGAGACACACAGCGAGAGAGGGAACACAAGCAGGGGGAGTGGGAGAGGGAGAAGCAGGCTTCCTGCTGAGCAGGGAGCCCGATGTGGGGCTCGATCCCAGGACCCTGGGATCATGACCTGAGCTGAAGGCAGCTGCTTAATGACTGAGCCACCCAG
>NW_027970484.1:0-207 GCF_054177405.1 Leptonychotes weddellii
TCATAAAACACACTTTACCTCTCTTTGCCTGGACCCCTTCAATCCCCAGCAAAGTGTCTGCACACTCCATTTCTTCCTTTTGTACTCTGTGGGACTCTGTTTTATATCCTATAGTTTCATGAACTTCATATCTTTCATTTGGATTTCATGTCTTTTTAATGGTTTTTCGTGTCGATTTTGCTCATGCTTAAGTGCTAAGGTTTTTTT
>NW_027970485.1:0-207 GCF_054177405.1 Leptonychotes weddellii
GTGGACTGTGGTCGCCCTGTGAACTGTGACCCTAATAAAACGTAACGTCCTAACATCTCCTCCCCAGCACTGACACTGGATCCCCCCAGGCTTCGGACTCGCCCCGGGTGAGGGAGGGAGTCAGGCTGGGCAAAGGCTCTGTGTGGGCAGGGAGCCATGGGTCCCTGGCTCTGGGTCCCCTCGGGCAGGCCCACGGGGTTGCAGGGG
>NW_027970486.1:0-207 GCF_054177405.1 Leptonychotes weddellii
AAGCAAAGAAGAAGAAGAAGAAAAAAGGCTTTTTAACAAGTGATGCTGGAATAATTGGATCTCCACATGGAAAAAAAATAATGTCCTACTTTCTACCACACATAAAAGTAATTAGAGATGGAATATTGACCTACATGTAAAATCTAAAACTATAAAGGTTTTACAAGAAAACGCAATAGAATACCTTCATGACTTCAAAGTAGAAAA
>NW_027970487.1:0-207 GCF_054177405.1 Leptonychotes weddellii
ATGGAACACTACATCTAAAACTAATGATGTAATGTATGGGGATTAACATAAGAATAAAAAAAAAATACAAGACCCCAAAAGGTTAGGCTTGATGGACTTATCACTGAAGCCCCAGGAGACAGCATCTCAGCTCAGCTCCCCAGATCCCCAGCATCACCCTGGCTCCCCTCCCTTGCATGACTCAGGCACTCAGCTTTGCTTTCGATC
>NW_027970488.1:0-207 GCF_054177405.1 Leptonychotes weddellii
AAAGGGTCCCTGGCCTCAAAGATATTAAAGTATCTTGGGAGGAGAGATGTAGTTAAGAAAGTTAAGAAAGAGGCCCAAGATTGGGAAATCCCAAGTACAGTTCAGCATTTTTTGACTCTGATATGTAGGGGAATTCCAAGAAAGCCTGTCAACTTGCTCATTGTTCTCATTGGAGGCATGTTTGCTTTTATATCGAGCAGCAGACTT
>NW_027970489.1:0-207 GCF_054177405.1 Leptonychotes weddellii
GCTCAGCATAACACCCTCCAGTTCCATCCACATTTGTGCAAATGGCAAGATTTCATTCCTTTTTAATTGTGCCCAATTTTTAAAATACTAACAAATAATCCAGCAGAAACTGTTCTTGTACAGGTCTCCATATGCAAGCATAAAGGATTTTCTTTGTGTTTCGTAGAACTAACCCATTACACTAAAGAAACATCATTGCATGACTGT
>NW_027970490.1:0-207 GCF_054177405.1 Leptonychotes weddellii
TTTCAGACTCCATCGTCTCTCATGGTTCGTCCACCCCTCCGATTTCCCCCGCTTCATTCTTCCCCTCAGATAAATGCACTCTTAATCCCCTTCACCTGTCTCAAGCCCTGCCCTCATCCACCTGCCCCCTGGCAACCACCAGTTTGTTCTCTATATTTAAGAGCCTGGTTTGTTGTTGTTGTTGCTGTTGTTGTCTCTTTTTTTCTT
>NW_027970491.1:0-1127 GCF_054177405.1 Leptonychotes weddellii
AGGCCCCTCCTAAAAGAAGCCGGTCTCCTGGCTCAGTCAGTAGAGTGTGCGACTCTTGATCTCAGGATTGTGAGTTCGAGCCCCATGTTGGGTGCAGAGATTACTTTAAAAAAATTTTTTTTAATTTAAAGAAAAAATTATAAAAGAAGCCGGTCTCTGCCAGCAGAAGGCAGCTCCTCATGTAGCGTCAGCCTGACTCTCGGGGGTCCCCACAGGCTTCCCCTCCTGCCCACGCGACCATGGCCTTCTATCTAGAGAGAAGGGAGGGCCCATCTGCAGAGCTGGCCTCTCTCCACCTCAGCCAGGGGAGTGGGAAAAATCTGGAATAAGAAGGTGATGGGAGAAATTCATGGAACTGGAAGTGGAGACCCCTGGGGACTAGCCTTTCTCGGCACCAGATGAGCCCTCTGTCCCTCAAGCGCTCTCTGATCCCTGGGGTTTTTTGTCTGTCAAATAAGGAGCTTTCTGAGATGATGGTTGAGTTCCTTTTCTGTCAGCACTTTGTGGCTCTGTGGCCCTCCGGCCACCTCTGCTTCAGCTGGCCAGTGGGTCCCAGAGAATGGATGTGCGCTCTCGGGCTGGAGCAGAGCAGGCCGTATTGACCCAACACAAGGGGCAGACTCCTGCTTAATAGAGGCGAAAGAGGGAGAAGGGGCAGAAAAGGACTTTCACTCACTCCCTGCCATGTGCCAGCTCTTGTTTTTTGTTTTGTTTTGTTTTTTTAAGATTTTATTTATTTATTTGACAGACATACAGTGAGAGAAGGAACACAAGCAGGGGCAGTGGGAGAGGGAGAAGCAGGCTTCCCACAGAGCAGGGAGCCCGATGCAGGGCTCGATCCCAGGACCCTGGAATCATGACCTGAGCTGAAGGCAGACACTTAAGGTCTGAGCCACCCAGGCCGCCCCATGTGCCAGCTCTTATATATCTTATTTATACTTTTGACAGTTCATCAGTGCTGGCCTTATTATCCCCATTTTATAGATGAGAAGACTATTAACTTGTCCAGCCTGTGAGACTCAAAAGTCATGAGCTTTCCATATATTCTGCTGCCTTTTCTGAATGCAAATTGAAGCAGATGGATTTGGCCCTAGACCCGCCTGTTGTTAACTGTGTGGGTCTGCACC
>NW_027970492.1:0-207 GCF_054177405.1 Leptonychotes weddellii
GCTGGGTGGCTCAGTCGGTTAAGCATCTGATTCTTGGTTTTGGCTCAGGTTATGATCTTAGAGTGGTGGGATCAAGCCCCATGTCAAGCCATGCTTAACGCAGAGTTTGCTTGTCCTTCTCCCTCTGCTCCTCCCTGCACTTGCACGCTCCCTTTCTCTCTCTCTCAAATAAATAAATAAATAAATAAATAAATATCTTTTTAAAAA
>NW_027970493.1:0-207 GCF_054177405.1 Leptonychotes weddellii
TTCAGTTTGTCATGTGTCCCATTAGAAATAAAGGTGCAATAAACATCAGTCTTTGTATACATTTCATTATTTCTTTATTCCAAAAAGTAAAAATGTGTAACAAAGGAAGTAAACATGTTTAAGGCTTTCAACATACAAAAAAAAGGCTGCCTCCAGGATGAATTAAAAATGTTACCTATAAATTTGTATGTGGTAATACGCTTAATC
>NW_027970494.1:0-207 GCF_054177405.1 Leptonychotes weddellii
TAATTGCCTTCCCTCATATACGACCACCATTAATAGTTTAAGGTATAACCTTCCAGATTCTTCTGTGTGTTTGCTACCACATATACACATTGATACACATTTACTTTACAAAAATTGGGTTTACTGCCGTAGAGCCTGCTAAAGCTTGTATTTTTACCTGTGTATTTCAGAGACCTCATCCCATGGAGCAGATGTATATAGTCTTCT
>NW_027970495.1:0-207 GCF_054177405.1 Leptonychotes weddellii
TTTTTTTTAAAGATTTTATTTATTTATTTGAGAGAGAGAGAATGAGAGACAGAGAGCATGAGAGGGAGGAGGGTCAGAGGGAGAAGCAGACTCCCTGCCGAGCAGGGAGCCCGATGCGGGACTCGATCCTGGGACTCCAGGATCATGACCTGAGCCGAAGGCAGTCGCTTAACCAACTGAGCCACCCAGGCGCCCAAGACCACTTTT
>NW_027970496.1:0-207 GCF_054177405.1 Leptonychotes weddellii
AGATGGACTCTGAAAAACAAACTGAGGGTTCTAGAGGGGAGGGGGGTGGGAGGATGGGTTGGCCTGGTGGTGGGTATTAAGGAGGGCACGTTCTGCATGGAGCACTGGGTGTTGTGCACGAACAATGAATCATGGAACACTTCATCTAGAACTAATGATGTAATGTATGGGGATTAACATAAGAATAAAAAAAAAATTAAAAAAAAA
>NW_027970497.1:0-207 GCF_054177405.1 Leptonychotes weddellii
TGAGTGATAGGAGTATCTTGTGTCATTCATAAGGAGCCCCCTTTTGAGCACACCTGAATTTATGCTAAAGAAGTGTGTTAGGGTGGGGGCCCTAAATAGAATCAGGATGGGGAGTGGTCCTCAGAAACATTGGGGTTAGAGGCTTGGAACTTTTAGCCCTACCACTGACCTCCAGGGGCTGGAGCTAGAGATTGAAGCTCTATAAAA
>NW_027970498.1:0-207 GCF_054177405.1 Leptonychotes weddellii
CCTCACCATCCCCCTCACAAGTGACCAGGGAGCAGCTGGCCTGGCGGAAGGGTGGCTTGCCAAGTTCCAGCCCCAGCATCCCAATGCCATCCCCTCGAAGGGCAGGTTTGGAGCTGAGAGAAAATAGCTTAATGACTTGCTGTCTTAATCGGTTCTGGTTGCTATAATAAAATACCATAAACCGGGTGGCTTATCAACAACAGACAT
>NW_027970499.1:0-207 GCF_054177405.1 Leptonychotes weddellii
TTACCCACGCATGTGGAAGCAAATATCTGATATCTTCAGTATTAAAGAGAGCTTACACATCAATTTTTTTTTTATTCTTATGTTAATCTCCATACATTACATCATTAGTTCTAGATGAAGTGTTCCATGATTCATTGTTCGTGCACAACACCCAGTGCTCCATGCAGAACGTGCCCTCCTCAATACCCACCACCCGGCCCCCCCAGG
>NW_027970500.1:0-207 GCF_054177405.1 Leptonychotes weddellii
TCTTCCTATTTTTTTTTAAGGTTAGTTATCCAGTGGAAATCCCTCTTCTTGTTCACTCACACAATTTTTTTTTATTCTTATGTTAATCCCCATACATTACATCATTAGTTCTAGATGAAGTGTTCCATGATTCATTGTTCGTGCACAACACCCAGTGCTCCATGCAGAACGTGCCCTCCTCAATACCCACCACCAGGCCCACCCCTC
>NW_027970501.1:0-207 GCF_054177405.1 Leptonychotes weddellii
GAGAGACGGAGGCAGAGGGAGAAGCAGGCTCCCCGCGGAGCAGGGAGCCCGATGCGGGACTCGATCCCAGGACCCTGGGATCATGACCTGAGCCGAAGGCAGACGCTTAACCGACTGAGCCACCCAGGCATCCCCCAGTCTTTTTTTTTTTTAATTAAAGATTTTATTTTTAAATAATCTTTATACCCAATGTGGGGCTCAAACTTA
>NW_027970502.1:0-12336 GCF_054177405.1 Leptonychotes weddellii
CAGATGCTTAACCAACCGAGTCACCCAGGTGCTCTGCAATTTTGATTTGTTTCACCCAAGAGTCTTTTAATGGCAAAGTTTCTTGTGTTTATATTTTAGTTATTAATGTCTACTCTTTTGCTTCATGTTAAATACTGTGGCTTGTATCATTTTGGGAGTTTGGAATTTATTGAGTTGTTCTTGTTATATGATAATACATAGCAAAATATTATAAATGGTACCTAGTAGCTTGGAAACAAAGATAATATGCTCTATTTGTTGGAAATAGAAGTCTATATATTCTATGTGTGGTTGCATAGACTAGTATACATGTGTCTATAGGATTTTATTTGTATTCCCAATGGTTTTAATATGTGTTATATTTTTAATCAATTAAAAATCCCTCTTCTCCTATAAAAATAAGATACCTTAGAAATAAAAAAAAAAAACACATGCTTCACCTCTCTCATTTTTTAATCTATAAAATGGGAGTTCAAATACAACCCCTTGTCCCAAATCAGATAAACTATCTTACACAGTCTCTGTGTCCACAAATATTCCTTTCCTCTCTCTGAAGATGATGCCTCAGTTTCAGTGCAGGAGCCACCTTCTTCCCAGTGATTCTGTCACCCTTCTTTGAACTCTTCCGACAGTTATAATATTTACTATGCTAATGGTACATACATTATCTTCTCATATGTACCCATTTTCACTGCCACTTCCAAAACTATAAGAGCAAAGAGTGTGCCTTTGCTTTTCTATGCCTCAAAACACTTTATGCAATTTTGTGATCACAGTAGATGCTCAATAAACAAAAATAAGAGCCAACATTTATTGAGTATTTACTAGAAGTCAGGCCCTGAGCTAAGAGTCTTACAGTAACCTTCACAATGGATGAAAGAGTGTTTTACTTATCCAAACATGGTGACTTAAAGCAACAATTATTATTATACTTTATGATTTTGTGGGTCAGAAATCGAGGCAGAACTTAGCTGGGTGAAACTTCTCCATGATGTCGATGAAAGTCGCTCAGTGGTATCTGGCTGACAGATGGACAGGTCTGAAGGGCTCAAGATGATCACACTTTCATGTCAAGCACCTTGGTGGAGATGGATAGAAGGCTGGGCTCATCTTAGACTGTCAACCGTAGTACTTGGTGCACTGAGGATATTAAGACTTCTTACATGGATGTACAGAGCTCCAAGAGCAAGTGTTCCTACAAGCAAGATGGTAGCCCCATGACCTTCATGACCTAGCCCTTGGAAGTCCCACTGTGTCAACTCACTGTATTCTATTGGACAAGCAGTCACAAGCCCACCCATTTCAAAGGCAGGGGACATAGACTCAATCAACTGATGGAAGTATGCCATAGAATTTTTGGCCAGGTATTAAAGTCACTAAAGATATTATCCCCGCTCTCGGGCACCTGGGTGGCTCAGTCCTTAAGCGTCTGCCTTCAGCTCAGGTTGTGATCCCGGGGTCCTGGGATCGAGCCCCGCATCGGGCTCCCTGCTCCGCGGGAAGCCTGCTTCTCCCTCTCCCACTCCCCCTGCTTGTGTTCCCTCTCTTGCTGTGTCTCTCTCTCTGTCAAATAAATAGAATCTTAAAAAAAAAAAAAAAGATATTATCCCCATTCTAAAAAAAGTAAATTTGGACTTACAGAGAGATTGAGTAACTTGCCTTATGTCATGCAGCAAGGCAATGGTGTGAACACCTGAGGAGGATGTCCATCAATTATACCCCCAGACAGTGACCCTGCGGTATCTGCATTACTTGTTTAATTAAGATACTTTATGTTGAAATATTTTAATGCTCTTCAAAGAACTCACAGTATATAAAGAGAGAGCTGCCTCTTATAGCCCATATATTCCTTAAACAGATACTCCCACAACTCTGAGCATATAGTTTACAGTAGAGGGAAGATTTATCACTTTGCCAGAGCTAGCATATGGTTATGACACATTTATAGGAGTGATTGAAATGATTTGGAAAGATGTGTCTAAGTTGCGTCACATCACCTAAGATTATGAGGCAACCTAAAAGGAAGACTGATTTAGAGGCATTATGGCTAATGTGGCTGCAGTTGAAAATTGCTCTGAATTTGCATAGACGTGCCTTGAAAAGCAAAAAGCTGCTATAGTATGACTTTTCTGGAAACTGTTTAATTAGTATGTTGATTATTAGTTCATTTAATGCATGCCCTCATGGCCAAGGTGTGTGTGTGCGTGTGTGTGTGTGTGCCTGTGTGCACATTCAAGTGTGTGTGCAAATGTACATGTGTGTTTCTGGCAGGAGGTGAGGGTAGGGGCTGGTAGAGACAATAGTAACACATTATTCTGAACACATTACTTTGTACAAAAATGACCCTATCTGTGGGGAATTCTGGCAACACGAGTGACTTAGATGTAGAGTAGCAACATGGAAGTGGCAAAAATACAGAAGATGGTGGCACTGAGAATTCTATTTCTGATGTGAAATCGACTAAAGCATTGAGGGGCATGGTAATAAGGCAGTGTAATGCAGTAATGAGGCAGTAGAGCTCCTGCAGCCTGAGCCCGGAATCCCAGATCAGACACGTCACACCGACTGAAATTTGAGCCAACTGTCCAATGCCTGTGAGCCCTAGTTTCCTTGCATGCAAAGCGGAGGTGATAACACAAGAGTAATGCATTGCAGCAGAAATTATAGAGACCGCACAGAGAGTGCCTAGAAATGGGTCTGGCACTTTTGGGGTATTTAATAAATGCTGTCTGATGATGGTGATTATCAGGAGACTGTAATTCTTCGTCTCCTCTGATCAAGTTCCATGAATGGCAGAAACACTGCCATCAAATTCCCGTTGTTATGTTAAGGCCATGTTAGCACAGGGCATAGCCTATATTAAGAACTCTGTAACTGTTGTGATATATAATGTATGCACGCATGAATGCATAACTGGGGCAGAGATGGAGAAGAGCCAAAAATCATGGGGTTAGGGAAGGCTGTGGCAACATCTCCAAGTGGTAAGAACACAGGCTTTGAAGAGAGACTTGCCTCGGAAGCTCCACTATGTCCATCACTGGCTGTGGGCCTCTGTGAAGACCATAATACTTCCCTCACGAGTTGTGGTGGTGGTTAAAGGAAGTACTATATATAAAGTGCCCTGCGCAATGTATGCACAGAGAACACACTCCAACATCGATTGCCGCCCTTGGTACTACTGTTAATAATCTAGTAATGGAGCCTTCCCCATTCCTTGGGTTTCTTCCTCACTGTGAGTTCAGTGCATTTCTGCATCCACCCAATGAGAACAAGAATTTGTAAGCCTGTTAGTTTTCATGTACATTCTGGAGATCTACAAATCTGGCTTTTTTCCTTTTCTGCTTTAAATGTTTTGGCTCTAGGTTCATGCTAGTTCTATTGATTGCTTTAATGTCACATCTAATGTTTCTTTAACTTAATGAAGATGCTTAGCGCCACAGCAGAATGGATATAAAGACTCACACTATAATTATCAAAGCCTGTGATTTTTACCCAAAATAAAATGATTCACACTTTTTTTCACCTCCTCCCAGAAATTGATATGTATGCTTATTTGATTTAATTTTATTTTTTGTTCTCTGTAATGGCCTGTCTCTATTAATTATACACTAAGCACATTTCTCCCCAAACTAGTAAGCAGCTGTAGCATTTCAGTGTTTTCATCACCAAATGTCCAGCTCATGACTGATTCTGTAATTCAAAGACATGGCTGCATAGTAATGAGCTGTAATGAAATGTGTTTGTTGTATTTCGTATTCTACCAAAACTTGACTCTTTCCATTATCTTTCTTTTTAAATTGCAAAAGCAATACATGCTCTGGTCTACACATGGATTACTGAACCAAAGGGAGGTGTTCTCTCATAGTGCTGTATTCCCTAAATGCACTCTATAGATTTTAACAGTTCCATTCAAATGGGAAGTCTGACTCAATCAATACCCAGAAAAGAGTTTCCCTTCTCAATGAAAATACTGCAGTACTATCTTAAAGGAATATTGTAGAGAATCTTTTGTCTATGAATTTTCTGAAAATAAGTCCATGAATAGGAAATTTATGAAAGAAAAATATAAGCAGCCAACCAACACAGGAAATAATGTTCACCTTACTACATAAAGGAGGAAAAATACCTTTTTTCCCATCCCCCCCGCCCCCCCCGCCAGGTCCTCCAGCTAGGGCTCTCTAATTGGACTGATGGTACACTGAAGAAGAGAAGAAAATCATACAAATGTTACTGAATATATATGTTACTTCACATTGGGCCCCTCATAAAATGAAGACCCAAAGAAATGGTTAATCCTGAGTGCTTTTATACTATGTTTGATGCAAAAAGTCATGGCAAAATGTGATAGAACAAAGGGGTATGAGCTAAAGGTAATAAACCTGGCAAAACTTAAAAAGGCCCACCCATTCGGATTCCTCTAGGCGTCCCTCCCTCAGGCTTCAGAGATCAGGATGTTCCTTTCTTTCCTCAGGTACAAGGAGGGCACCTCTCACAGCAGGGTCTTAGGAGAAAGGGGGAGACCAGAGAGTCCTTCCGGCATTTGCTGTTTTCTCAAATTCCTTCAGCTTGGAATATTCAGCATGCCATATAGTGGGGTAGTGTGTTCTGAACCCCAACACTACCAATAAATAAGAATATAACCTGCAGCTAGCTAGCGCTTCCTGCATACAAGTTCTGTTCTAGGAGACTTGCACATATTGATTCATTCAATTCTCATAACCACCCTATACATAGATGCCACCCAGATTCAACACAGGTCCACCAGAGACCATGCTATAGTCTAAAACACTATGCTCAGAAGAAATGTATGTAAAGCAACATAAAATACTAAATTGCACCTACAGACTGACCAAAGATTTCTGCTTAGGCGATGACTCAAGGATCATAAAAATGTAGTGAAACAAACTTCCTTGTAATGTGATGTGAAAATACAGATTGGTACATCCTTTCTCTAAGCTAAGTAAGTGCCTCCGTAAGTTTACACCCTTTAATCCATGAATTACGCTTTTAGAAATCTGTCCTTAAGAAAATTCTGGGATGAATTGAAAATTCTTTGGTGATTCTGGGGCCTTTCAGTCCAGCTGCTCAGATTGGGTTCTAGCTCCACCGATTGCCAGGTGTGTAGACTTGGGAAGTTAGCCAGGTTCTCTGTGGCTCAGTTTCCCCTACTATAAAATGAACGTCATCATATTACCCATCTCTAAGGGCTGCTAGGGATTCACGTCCTTAATACATGTAAAGTGGTAAGAAAGGTACCTGCCACGTAGTCGGCACCATATAAATATAGCTATTCTATGCACTGCATTACAATTTATAACGGGAAAAACTGTGAACTCCTAAATGCCCTAAAATTTATAAACAGCTACATACACTGGCTCATTCTTAAATGTTACATTCTATACAATGGAATAGTACATAGCTATTTAAAACATTTCTAAATATTTATTGATAAAATGCTTATGAAATAGTACTATATGCAAAAAAAGGAAACATTTTAAACAGGGCAAAATTTCAATTACTTACATAGATATGTTTGTGTGTTTATATGCACAAAAAGTTTTGATAAATATGCATCAAAATTTTTAAATCCTGGAAATTTTTGTGGTGTAACATGCATATGTGCCTTTTTCTTCTAGAGGTTCAACAGTATTCTTCTTCTTTGTATAAATATTTTTAATCACTTTTTTTTTGAGAGAGAGAGAGACAGTGCATGCCGGGGGCAGGGCAGAGGGAGAGAATCTTAAAGCAGGCTCTGCACTAAGCACAGAGCCTGATGCAGGGCTCGATCTCACGACCCTGAGATCGTGACCTGAGTTGAAATCAAGAGCCACCCAGGTGCCCCAGTACTAGTCTTGATATTGCAAAACTAATGCTTATGATCAAAAGCTCATTTCTCTACCTACAAGTTATAAAGTGAATTTACATAAACCTTCGAGCTAAACTCTGAGACTGTCCACCACAAACATCCCTGCAGGACTGTGTGCAGGCATTTCCTTTCTTCCTGAAGGGACAAAGAATGGGGTCATTACCTCTGAGTGAGGCAGGACAATCAGACACTTTAGACGGAGCCAATTTTTAGATTCCTCTGTTAACACTTCACTTTGAGAATGATTTCGGCATAAAATCTGAGAAAAAGAAAGAACACTCTTTCTTAGGGGCTTCTGGAAGCGATGTTGGTTTGCATTACAAACTGAAAAGAGGAAACAAAAAAAAAGCAGTGTAATGACCAAAACTGCCAAAGCATTAATAAGGAAAAACAGGCAATATGTTAGTAGAACTTGAATTTAACTTTTAAAAAACTGTATGCATTTAAAGATTTAATAAAACAGTAAATTTGAAAGCAGATGGCCATGAAGGGCAGTGTTGTTCATTAAATAGCTACTTTCTAATTCAGATTTCAGGACATTTCATGGAGTTTTAGTGAACACAATCACTTGAATTTGATAGCGTCTCAGCTCTTATCACAAGAAGGGCTGTCATTTCCTGTATTATTGAAATACTTATTAAGTTATAAAACATTCTCTTCAACCTTTTGCAGAGTATTTCAACTCCAAGCTGGCCACCTGTGTTTTACACTGTTACTAACAGCATTCTGTAAATATCTGTCAAAGTTTTATATGAAGGTGGCAGAATGCAAATTCTGAAAGGCAATGCAAACCTGCAAAATATAACTGGGCCATCAAGAAAAAAAATTGTTGGCAACATATACAGGAAATCCATTTTGCAATCAACCTGGGTCTTATCAAGGTTCTGTTTGCTTTACAAATACTGATGAAGTAGAAATCTGAGAGGTGATTGAGGTTATTTACTAAGTAATCATCCGATGTCCAGGTGGTTAAGTAGGTGGCATTAGTTAGAGTTAATACAAAAGGAACGCCAACAACTCAACACACATGCCTCTTTTATCTACAGATGATGAAAGAAGAAAACACCGCTTTCACTTATTTAATGTACCAATCAACCCAACACAAAATAAATAGCAAGGCAATTGATTTCTGTTTGTCTTTAGAACTTTTTTAGGAGCAGACATGAAAAATCTGATTACTCAGTCTTGCCCATACAGGTGGAGAGAAGACATTTGTGATTTACAAAACAAAAAACAAAACAAAAAAAGCAGCCCTGAACAGGTTTCATGAGCAAAAAGAGAAGGAGAAGTGAGTATCTCCTCACCTAGAGCTGCAGTTGAAGCTAGAATGGAAAAGAAAGGAGCAACTGCCCAATTGGCCAGGGGGTTGATGGCAAAAGGATCCTACGTGACCCCAAGAAACCCATCTCTGTCCAGCGTCTGGTCACCAGATGTGTAGACTAAAAAACCTGATTTAAAAAAAAAAAAAAAACTACTTATCAGTTTCTCTTGTAATAACAGTGATATATTAAAGAGAACTAAAATTAACTATAATTTTCAACATTACTGTTGATATTATATCCTTCCTCCAAGGCCTTTCTCGATGCGCAAGCCCTTTTACAGACGATATGCTACTTCCATGTGCTAGGTAGCCTCCAGGGTTATGCATAATTTTAGTTAAAATTTAATGCATTCATTTGATAGTCAAAGGGTGTGGCCTTTGGAATGAGACAAACCTGGGTTAAAATCCAGTAGTTTGGAACAAAGTACTTAAACTCTCCACAGTTTACTTTCCGCCATGATAAAATGTGTAAAATATCTTCTTACGGATCAAGATTCTGTGAAGATTTGATGAAGCAAGGTACTTAAAGCCCTGCATACAGGATAGATACTTATCTGTAAAGTAACAACAGTTATTTTTACTTTGTATGTGTTTTAAAATTAGCAATGTAAACAACTCAGGCATTCCTTTGTGCTAATCTTTGGAAACTGGATTCTGGCATTTCCAGCATGTATCCTGACCAAAGACTGCTGACGCACACTTCCTCAGCATTCCCAGGCCCACTCGTTGACTCAGCCTCAAATCAGTTGCCATTATTTGGAAATAACCTAAAAACAACCCATTATTTTATTTTATTTTATTTTTAAAGATTTTAAAATTTGACAGAGAGAGACACAGCGAGAAAGGGAACACAAGCAGGAGTGGGAGAGGGGGAAGCAGGCTTCCCAATGAGCAGGGAGCCCGATGCGGGACTCGATCCCAGGACCCTGGGATCATGACCTGAGCCAGAGGCAGATGCTTAAGGACCGAGCCACCCAGGCACCCCACAACCCCTCATTTTAAGTACAGATAGCTAACAAATGCATCTTTATTTGCAGATGCCCTGTTTAGTATGACCTGTGGAGATACAGCATTCGCATGGTGACTGCAGTAGCAGGGTGGGTAGAGGGGGTGGGATCCGCACTCTACATCCTACTAGCCATATGCCCCTAGACCAATCACTTCACTTCGCTTGCTCTCAGTTGATTCAGCTGCCCAATTATAAATAAGCTTAGAACAGTGTCTAGCAGCATTAGGTAATTTGTAAGTAATATCAGCTATCATACAGAGTGCTTTGTGGGATTCGTATCCTGAGAAGCACTTATTGTTTGAAGATTGTCTTAGTACCGCCGTGAGACTGAGAGCTAGGCCTACAAAGATGGTTTTCATACTTCCCCCCTGCCATCCATAGCTTATCCATGAGGGCTCCTCTCCCAGTCCCTAGGCACCTGGCTGCAGCCATGCCTGATAGTCCAAACAGATGCACTAATATTCTGTGAAGGAGAGGGGCATTTCTTCCCATGAATATCTGTTTATTAGCAAAGAAAACCTTTGCCAGAAGCCCTCACCAGGCAGCCCCTCAGACCCCACTGGCCAAGGCTGGACTGCACGCGTAGGCCTAAACTAGTCACTGGCAAGAGGAATGACATCACCAAGAATGATCTGGACTAATAATGGCTCATCCTCCAGAATATGGTAGAATGGAACACTTAAAATTGGGGGGGGGGAGGGGGGGAAGGATCTTCCAAGAAAAGGAATTAGGGGATGGGGGAAGGAGGCAAGGAGAATGGCTTTTATAGGCGATCCATGAAATCTAACACCAAATCCTTTCCCCGTAATTTTTACCATATTTTAAGCACATACTGTATACCAGACACTTGCTTTGTGTGGATTGTAATTCTCTTAACAATCCACGCCAGTATGGCCTCTGTCCCCATTGCTCTTGTGAAGGGCTCTTGTCTTGAGTCACTTCTCTATCCTTATACTTACCACTCAGTAGCAACAAATACAGTTAACCCCTCCCTGGACATATCAAAATGTTCTTGTGTTTTCTCTCTGCTATCTCCTCCTTTTCCAACTCTTCAGCTGACCCCTTCTGGTCAATATGGCATCTAAATGCTGGAGTGCCCCATGGCTCATACTGGACCATTTCTGTTCTCTGTTCATTCTTTCTCCTTGAGTCATCTCTTCCAGCAAAGCTAATGAGTACCAAATTCATGTCTCTAGCCCAGAGCTCTGCCCAGAGCTCCAGGTTGCATATTCTACTTCTTGTTCCTATATACATATTTGATATCTCTACTTGGATCCTAACATACAACTTGAACTTAACATATCCAAATTGGAACTCTTAGTTTCTTTACCCAAACCAGTTTCTTCTAGAGTCTTGCCTCATTTGATTGATTCTTCTTGTCAAACCAAAAACCCAGGAACTATCCCAGATTTCTCCCTTGAGCCCCTCACATTCAACCAATCAGCAAGTTTTATCATTTCTACCTTCAAAATTTATCCCAAATCCATCTTTTTATCTCCATTTCCATTGCTATTTCTTCACTAGTCCCAGCCACCACATCTTACCTAGAATACAGCTAAAGCTTCCTACTTGTTCTTCCTGCTATCATTCTTAACATCTGTGACATAGTCCATTTTCTACGGAGCAGTTAGCTTTTAAAAATACAGATCAAGGGCGCCTGGGTGGCTCAGTTGTTAAGCGTCTGCCTTCAGCTCAGGTCATGATCCCAGGGTCCTGGGATCGAGCCCCACATCGGGCTCCTGGCTCAGCCCGAAGCCTGCTTCTCCCTCTCCCGCTCCCCCTGCTTGTGTTCCTGCTCTCGTTGTCTCTCTCTGTCAAATAAATAAATAAAATCTTAAAAAAAAAAAATACAGATCAAACCATGTAATTACACTTCTTACAAGATTTCCACAGCACTTAGAGAATAGCCAAATCCTTACAATGGTTCAAACACATTACCTGATTGGGACCGTGCCATGCTGTAACGCCAGTCTTTTTAAAACACTCTGTCCTACTTCAGTGCCTTTGCATTTTCTACTCCCCAGCATAGAACACTCTCGCCCTCATCCCCCACAAGGCTAGTGCCATTTTATCACTCAGGTCAGCCTCATCCTCAGGAAAGCCTGCCCTGATCACCCTGTCTGACGGAGGGCTACCTCTATCTGCCAAGGCATTCTTACTGTTGTATCCTAAATAACACTTAGGACTATCAGAACTGGCTTATTTAATTATTTATTGTCTGCCTTCCCTGACTAGAAGGCAAGCTTCATGAGGACAGGGACTTTGTGTATCTTATTCAACACTGTATCCCAACATTTAGAATAGTGCCTAGCACACAGTAGCTACTCAGTAAAACTTGTGAAGTGAATACATGATACTCTAGAAGGTAAGTATTTTCCCCCAATGTACAGATATTGAAATTGAGACTCAAAGGGGTTTAAAATTTTTGTCCAAGGTCACTCAGCTTGTTGCAGGCAAGTTGCATTTTAACACTATGAGTGTCAAAATGTAATTGGTGTTCTTTCCACAACACTACTGAAGGATGGTTGGAAGAAAGGCAGGCAGGGACAAGGGGCCCCAGCAATAAGAGGAAACCACCTTTAAAAGGATTTTACACCACCCTGGAAGGAGCCCTCTACCCTTTCCCATGTGACAGATAGGGATGATAAAAACCTGATTGAGTGACAGGCACAGGGAGGGTTAATCAGATTAAAACAGCCCATGCCCACAAGCCCATAAAAACCCCTAGATCTAAACGCCAAATCTCAACCCTCTCGGGTCCCCTCCCTCTTCAGGAGCTTTGTACTATCGCTCAATAAACTTTACTATCGCTCAATAAACTTTGCTTTGCTGCCCCCCAGTCTTCTTCTGGTCTACATCTTCACTCTTCTAAGCCATGTGACCAAGAACCTCGGACACCGAAGGAAAAGAAATCCTGTAAGAATGCCACTGAGAATTTAGATAACTTGTTTAGATCCAACATGAACAATCTCTTCTAACTACTCTAGCAATTTCTTAACGCAATCAACGTTGGAATATTGCTGCATCGGTAGCAACAGTTTATTATACAAACAGGTAAGAGTTAGGACCTAGAACGTTGAGGTTAGTGAACCTGCTGACACAAGAAATCCAGGACTTGTGACTTCAATCAAATGTTATCCCTAAGTAAACAGAGATGAAATGCAATGATGTTATACACTGAGGATCAGAGAGGATATGTCAGACGTTACAAAAACACTGTAAATCACCGTAAAATTTACATTTTTTTAAACCAGAAGCCCCCGCTTAAACCCAAATTATGAGAGCGTTTTTCTTTCTTATAAATAACATTTTGAATTTATGAAGCCTATTTTTATCTCCTTATGTCTATTAGGCTTCCTTTAATTTCTTCTAAAACTGGAGGGCGAGTTACAAAAAATCCAGTCCATCAAAACACACATTTACCAAGCACATTTATCTCGGCTGAGGGCTGTGCCTGCTCTGGGACCAAAAGCCTGTGGTGATTTATGAACCGTTAAAGTCTTAGAAATATCAGTTGAACTCAGTGCAAATCTGAGAGTCTAGAAGCTCATCCAGTACTGCCTTCAAGATCAGAAAGAACCTTTGGGAAAACTAAAATTCACTAGCAACCCTGACATATCAGAAGGAAGCTAATAATGTTGGGATGTTCTGCTGGTCAACAGTCCTCTGGGTTTCCTTAAATCATTCAAAAACATATTACTGTCAGTCACTCAGCTGGGCCTTAGAGAGGCACACGATTGAACAGGCTCTGCTCCCAGTTATTGATTCAAATGTAGTTTCATGGACAGCAAAATGCTCAGGGCGGTATCAGGATCCAGTTCAAAATGAAAGGAAGGTGGGCATTTTATTTTCTACATTGCTTCACTCATTGACCCCTGGGTATCTCCAAACATTGGCCGTGGCAGAGCTGAGTTTTCCAAACTCCTACATCTGCTTTCATGTGTCACGAGGTTTCAATTAATACCCAAGGGAAAATGCTTTCTCCTGGGACAGGAAGCCTGCTCGCCCTGAAGGGCAATGTGCATTCCACTGTTGTAGCTGCAGTACCCATCACCCGCCACGGGGGGACAAGCCGCTCTGCTCCCCGGGCCCTGTGACTGCTTCTGAAAACAAAACCCTCTGATCAGATCATCTCCCTTC
>NW_027970503.1:0-1127 GCF_054177405.1 Leptonychotes weddellii
ATGAACACGAGATTTGTGTGATACTCGTTCACTGGTTAATTGGTCAGTAAACCCGAGCACACATTTGCCCACAGCCTGGCGCTGTTACCTCAGTCAGTTGAGATCTGGGATGCCAGTTGACTAACCCAGCCTGAGGTCAGCACAGCCCTGCCCACCCAGCCCACCAAGAAGAGCTGCAGACTGGGGGCCAGGCCACCTGCTGTAGCATGACACGTGGACGCCACCCCACCACGACCCCGGACAGAGAACATGTCCCTAAATGCCTGCCCAGGACACCATGTGTCGTCAGAAACTGAACGTGGGCCATGTTCCCCGAGTTTCCATGGGAATGCCAATACCACATCCCTCAGGCTCCTCCCTTCTGACAACATGAGATTATGAGAACATCCTATATTCCCATTAGAATCCCCATTTTCAGAGTTTCAGAGAAAAGTTTTCCATGACATTTAGTGAAATTCTTGATAACAATGTTGGTACTTTTCTAAAACCTTAGAAACATGTCAATCAAAAAAAAATTAACCTAGAAGGAGACCCCACTCACAGAATGGGGATCCTACCTCCAATTAGCCCGCAGGGAAAGTATCGATTGGTAGCAGAAAAAGTATCCATCAAGTATATAGAATATTCCGTCTCATGATTATAGAAGACACGGGGAGAGGCTCAAGCCCCAGCTGAACATAATATTGACAGCCTCCCATTATGAAGGGCCTCCAAAGGGGGCTACAGCCCAAACAGGGGTGGATGGGGGGGTTACCTCCAACATCCAGTTTCACCAAAGTAGGAATTTCAAAGCAAATACAATGAAACCTTTATCCTTAAGGTTCTTTGTGTTCCATATGCATTTGAAGAAGACCCAGCAGGGGAAAAGAGAGAAGCACCATGATCCTTCCAGAAACGGCATGCCAAGGCCAAATCTTTGGGTGATTCACCCAGAGGAGTGCAATGATGCCAAGGGTTCTGGACCAGTTGGGGATGGGCATTTTGTGGCAGCTCATTCTTAAGGCAAGAGCTTCCAAGCATTTTGCCTGATGGATTAGAGAAGCCGAGAGCGGGGGAGGCATCGCTTTTCAAAAGACAGTGGGATATCAGGGTGCATATGGCCCTTTGGCCAGACTGTGGAAAGAGCC
>NW_027970504.1:0-207 GCF_054177405.1 Leptonychotes weddellii
GGCAGCCCCCAGCTAGCACACAGCAAGGAGCCTCTTCCAGTAGCAGAAAGGAAAGGATTGTCAAGGCAGAGGGGAGGGGAAAACAGGAAACTATGAGTAAACGAGGCCTTGTTGTGAGCGAGGGGGCTCTGCTAAGGGGAAAGGAGGCGGTCTCCCGGCTGCGTCCGTTCAGCGCTGAGCAGGACATTCAGGTGGCCGATTGCAGGT
>NW_027970505.1:0-207 GCF_054177405.1 Leptonychotes weddellii
CTCGATCCCAGGACCCTGGGATCATGACCTGAGCCGAAGGCAGACGCTTAACGTCTGAGCCACCCAGGCGCCCCGCAGTTCCTTTCTTTAAAAGAACTCTGCTATTGGCTTTTTTAGAGTGATTAACTTTACTACCTCACTGCACATATTTATGGGTTTACAAAAATATAGAGCTAAAGACATAGAGTCATCCAAAAGGATGATATT
>NW_027970506.1:0-207 GCF_054177405.1 Leptonychotes weddellii
TTGAGAGAGAGAGAGAGAGAGACAGAGTGCTCGAGCAGGGGGCTACAGAGGGAGAGGGAGAGGGAGAATCTCAAGCCGACTCCACACTGAGTGCAGAGCCCATCACGGGGCTCCATCTCATGACCCTGAGATCATGACCTGAGCTGAAATGAAGAGTCAGATAACAAAGTGAATCACACAGGTGCCCCAGTAAGTTCTTCTTCTTTT
>NW_027970507.1:0-207 GCF_054177405.1 Leptonychotes weddellii
GTAGCGAAAAAAATCTACATGGTCTATTGTTCCTTCTCTGAGCTCCTTCTCTGAGCCTGTCTATGGCTCCTTCTCTGAGCTCCTTCTCTGAGCCTGTCTATGGCTCCTTCTCTGAGCCTGAAGAGGAGATAATGTAAAAGGGAAGCTAAACCCTAAGCTAGGGAGTTTGGGAGACTTAGGTCCGAATCTTAGCTCTCCATCTTGTTG
>NW_027970508.1:0-207 GCF_054177405.1 Leptonychotes weddellii
TGCAGACATTAAATCTACAGCCTTGACTAGATGTCACGTGACAAAGAGCTGCTTTACAGAGAAGGGGTGACATGCACCTGAGCCTGACACGTGAAAACTTCCCAAGACAGCTCACCTTCAAAACCATTCGCCACACAGGGCACCTATCCACGTACAAGAAATAGTCTAACTTACACAAAACGTACAATTCCGTTCATGTGCGAGAGC
>NW_027970509.1:0-207 GCF_054177405.1 Leptonychotes weddellii
GGGGAGGGGGGAGGGGGGATTGGTTAGCCTGGTGATGGGTATTAAGGAGGGCACGTACTGCATGGAGCACTGGGTGTTATACGAAAACAATGGATCGTGGATCACCACATCAAAAACTAATGATGTATGGTGACTAACATAACCTAATAAAATAAAATAAAATAAATTAAAAAAAGATTCTCTCCCTCTGCCCCTCCCCAATGCTTG
>NW_027970510.1:0-207 GCF_054177405.1 Leptonychotes weddellii
TCTTTTTTTTTTTTTTTTTTAAAGATTTTATTTATTTATTTGAGAGAGAGAATGAGATAGAGACAGAGAGCATGAGAGAGGGGAGGGTCAGAGGGAGAAGCAGACTCCCCGCTGAGTGGGGAGCCCGATGCGGGACTCGATCCCGGGACTCCAGGATCATGACCTGAGCCGAAGGCAGTCGCTTAACCAACTGAGCCACCCAGGCGC
>NW_027970511.1:0-207 GCF_054177405.1 Leptonychotes weddellii
CACACTCTGGGCTCTCCCTGCAGGAAAGAAACTCCTCCTGGTCCCTCACACGAGACACCACTGGCTCTTTCTTCACCCCTCATCATCTGAAAAGAGAGATAACAATGCCCATCTCACAGAGTTGTGTGAATTGAATAACTGAATACAGGTAAAATAGTCAGAATGGTGCCTGGCACATAATAAGCACCCAGTAAATGTGCGCTATTA
>NW_027970512.1:0-207 GCF_054177405.1 Leptonychotes weddellii
GGTGGCTCAGTCAGTTAAGCATTTCACTCTTGATCTCAGTTCAGGTCTTGATCTCAGAGTCATGAGTTCAAGCCCCATGTTGGGCTCCACACCCAGCGTGGAGCCCACTTAATAAAAATGAATAAAATAGGGCGCCTGGGTGGCTCAGTGGGTTAAGCGACTGCCTTCGGCTCAGGTCATGATCCTGGAGTCCCGGGATCGAGTCCC
>NW_027970513.1:0-207 GCF_054177405.1 Leptonychotes weddellii
GGCCGTATCCCAGCTGTTGATAAGGATGTGTCCCTTTCTGGTGGCTCTAAGGGAAAGTCTGTTTCCTTGCCTTTTCTAGCTTCTAGGGTTTGGCTGCATTCTTCCATCAGTGGCCCCCTTCCACCATCTTCAAGGCCACCAATGGCAATTGGGTCCCTTTCACATGGCCATGACATCTTTTTGGTTCTCTGCAGCTGGGAAATATTC
>NW_027970514.1:0-1127 GCF_054177405.1 Leptonychotes weddellii
TTTTTTTTTTTTAAAGATTTTATTTATTTATTTGAGAGAGAGAATGAGATAGAGAGAGCATGAGAGGGGGGAGGGTCAGAGGGAGAAGCAGACTCCCCGCCGAGCAGGGAGCCCGATGCGGGACTCGATCCCGGGACTCCAGGATCATGACCTGAGCCGAAGGCAGTCGCTTAACCAACTGAGCCACCCAGGCACCCAATTTTTAACAGATTTTTATTTAGGGAGTCAATATAGGATTCTTTTTATCATCAGCAAAACCATTCAAGGAAAAGTGATGTTTGCATTTAAGGTTTAATATTGCTCCTTAGTTTCCTTAGTATATCTTGTCTTCTCTTGGAAAATCTAGCCTTCCTTTGCTATTATCAGAAGCCAATTGGAGCAGAAACCTGTCTCTTGGGGAACAGAACTCAGAAGTTAGGAATGTATTTCTGTTTAATTAACAATTACTGAGAATCTACTATTCACCAGTCATTGAATGGTGGATATGTGTTAAGTGTAGGGTTTACATGGAGACAAGGCAAGATCTTAGTCCTCTAGTTCCTAACAGCTTGAATGAAGAGGCATACAGATGGATATACTAATTCAACACAATGTAGTAAATGTTAATTCAACAGTTTGCATTGAATTTTCCTTCTTGCCCAATCTCAGTGCCCTCTCTGAAGCCTCTCCTACCTATTTGCCCTGACTAGAATTAGCCTCATCCTCCTTAATACCCACATGAAAGTTTATATCTTATTTATTATCATTTCATATATATTTTAGGTAAAGCTATAAGAGTGTCTGTCTGTCCACTATAGTATAGATTCTTTGAGAAGCAGGGAGTGTCTTATTCACCACTGAATCCCTCTGTGCCAGAGGAAGTGCTGCAATTAATGTTGAAATCATCCTACTGAAGGTCCAGATCGTTTGACTCAATAACCTATGCTCCTTTTTTTTTTAATTTTAATTACAGCATAGTTAACAAAAAGCTGTACTTCTTAAGATGAAAATTATGTTGCTCCTTAAGGCATTTCTCCTGGATGTGACTTAGCCTATATCCTCCAGTTACAAGTTGACTTCTGGTTCTCATGTATTTTGACACATTTCTTTCTACCTTCTCCTGCTTGTGGTGGATCTTGATTGATGAC
>NW_027970515.1:0-207 GCF_054177405.1 Leptonychotes weddellii
CCTGCTCAGCAGGGAGTCTGCTTTGCCCTCTGACCCTCCCCCTCTCATGTGTGCTCTCTCTCTCTCATTCTGTCTCAAAAAAAAAAAAAAAAAAAAGACAGAGAACAGGAAATTAGATGTTTTAAATTCAGAGATTTGTAAAACCGGAGAGGACTATAAGAACCAGGAAGAGACCATCTGATTTCCACACTTGGGGGAACTTGCTTA
>NW_027970516.1:0-207 GCF_054177405.1 Leptonychotes weddellii
ATCTTTGAAAATAAATAAATAAATATCTAGTCTTTTTGAAACAAATCTTCTGAGCTAAGATTTTTTAAACAATTGCTAGTATCTCTGCAGATTAATCATATTTCAAATTACTCTAATACCCACATTTATTTAGGTGGTTTTTGAAGTGAACTCAACCACTCAATATAAGGAAGCAAACAAGAAAAACACAAACCCGCTGCGTAGCCA
>NW_027970517.1:0-207 GCF_054177405.1 Leptonychotes weddellii
AGGGATCCTATCTTTCAGTCTTACGAATGCTTTTCTTTTCTTTTTTTTTTTTTCTCTTATGAGCTCTTTATTTATTTATTTTTATTCTTATGTTAATCCCCATACATTACATCATTAGTTTTAGATGTAGTGTTCCATGATTCATTGTTTGTGCATAACACCCAGTGCTCCATGCAGAATGTGCCCTCCTCAATACCCATCACCAGG
>NW_027970518.1:0-207 GCF_054177405.1 Leptonychotes weddellii
CTGAAGACACCCCTCACCTTAAAAAAGAAGTTAAAAATTCTTATCTTAAAATTAAATAGACATAATTTTTCTTCAAAAATGTACCCTCCTTATCCTTATGTAAAACCTTCTGACTGGGGCGCCTGGGTGGCTCAGTTGGTTAAGCGACTGCCTTTGGCTCAGGTCATGATCCTGGAGTCCCGGGATCGAGTCCCGCATCTGGCTCCC
>NW_027970519.1:0-207 GCF_054177405.1 Leptonychotes weddellii
GAGCGTATCTTTTTTCCTCCCCCACGGGTAAGTTCTTCACTTTTTGAGACTTTATGGGGAGTGGGCAAATGCATACTGGAGATGTAAACAAAACAAAACAAACCCAAAATGATATTATAAAAACATATTAAGCATAGTTACTGTATGACCCAGTAATGACACTCCTAGATAGAATGAAAACCTCCATCTCCATAATAACGTGTATGC
>NW_027970520.1:0-207 GCF_054177405.1 Leptonychotes weddellii
TTTTTTTAAAGATTTTATTTATTTATTTGACAGAGACAGAGACAGCGAGAGCAGGAACACAAGCAGGGGGAGTGGGAGAGGGAGAAGCAGGCTTCCTGCTGAGCCGGGAGCCCGATGTGGGACTCGATCCCAGGACCCTGGGATCATGACCTGAGCCGAAGGCAGTCGCTTAACCAACTGAGCCACCCAGGCGCCCCCCGTTCTTTT
>NW_027970521.1:0-207 GCF_054177405.1 Leptonychotes weddellii
GCAGGGGGAGTGGGAGAGGGAGAAGCAGGCTTCCCGCGGAGCAGGGAGCCTGATGCGGGGCTCGATCCCAGGACTCTGGGATCATGACCTGAGCCGAAGGCAGACGCTTAACGACTGAGCCACCCAGGCGCCCCTCCTATATGTGGAATCTTAAACAAGCTCATAGAAAGAATTGATTGGTGTTTGTCAGAGATTCCGGCGGGGGGG
>NW_027970522.1:0-207 GCF_054177405.1 Leptonychotes weddellii
GCCTCACGCAAAGAGTGACAAGAACCAGCATGTATCTCTAAGTATAAGTCAGGCCAAATGACATTGTTTCTTTTTCCAAATGTTTATGAGCCTGCAGAGAACAAGAGTACAGAGAGCATGCCTAGGTTTCCACAACGGTAACTGAAAAAAGTACACAAATCTTTGTGTACCAAAGGAGGAAATGTTAGCTAAATGATAATGCCACTG
>NW_027970523.1:0-207 GCF_054177405.1 Leptonychotes weddellii
TTCTTTTATCCACCCATGTGTTAGTTTTACCTGCACTAGACTTTCACATAAATGGAATCATCGTGTAGACTCTCTTTTGTGTAAAGCTTCTTTCACTCAGCATACTGTTTTTGAGATTCATCCATGTTATGTGAGCCAACAACCTGTTCCTTTTTATTGCTAAGTAGTATTCCATTGTGTAAATATATTAAAACTTGTTGATTCATT
>NW_027970524.1:0-207 GCF_054177405.1 Leptonychotes weddellii
GAGAAAGAGGCTAGAGTCCTAACCTCCCGTATCTCCGAATGTAAACTTATTTGAAAGTCAGGTCTTTGCAGACGGTCAAGGTCAGATCAAATTAAGGTTTTAGAATGGGTCCTAATTCAATACGAATGGCATAAAAAGGGGGCGTTTGGACATAGACATTCAGAGAGGGAGGATCATGTGAAGACAGGGTGAACGCTGTCTGGGCTA
>NW_027970525.1:0-1127 GCF_054177405.1 Leptonychotes weddellii
AGGGTGTGGTGGGAGTTATGGGGTGGCTGGGTGATAGACACTGGGGAGAGTATGTGCTATGGTGAGTGCTGTGAATTGTGCAAGACTGTTGAATCACAGATCTATACCTCTGAAACTAATAATGCAATGTATGTTAAGAAAAAAAAGAAGATAGCAGGAGGGGAAGAATGAAGGGGGGGAATCGGATCGGTAGACGAACCATGAGAGACGGTGGACTCTGAAAAACAAACTGAGGGTTCTAAAGGGGAGGGGTGTGGGAGGATGGGTTAGCCTGGTGATGGGTATTAAAGAGGGCACGTTCTGCATGGAGCTCTGGGTGTTATGCAGAAACAATGAATCATGGAACACAACAACAAAAACTAATGATGTGATGTATGGTGATTAACATAACAATAAAAAAATTTTTTTAAAGACATAAAAATATGACCCCCAAATAATAATAAATTTTAAAAATAAATAAATAAATTGAAGCAAAAAAAAAAGAAAACCTGCCTTACACTCTCAACTCTGGACGAACCAAGTGGACCCTGGGAAGAGCGGACAGAAGATGGCTTCCCAGGGTGCTCCGCAAATGGGACCACCTGTCCCACAGTTACATGTATGCCCCCTTGACACCAACACCAAGGGAGGGAGACACAGCAAGCAGCTGGGGGCACCCCCAACCCTAACACAGTCCCCCAGGCTTTTCACTAGCCAGGAGCAATGGCTGGATTCATTCTTTCATTCAATCAATCAACAAGTATCTACTGAGCATCTCCTACATGCTAAGTATTGTTTGCACCCTCAGGGATGGAGCCGTGAATAAAACAGGTAAAAATTTAGTCACGGAACACAGATAATAAACCAATCAGTAAGTTTATGCCAGTGATATACCAGATGGTGATGAGTGTTATGGAGAAAAATAAAGCAGGAGAGAAGACAGAGTGTTCCAGTGAGTTCATTTCAATTTTAAACAGGGTGACATTTGAGCAAAACCTTGAAGAGAGGAAAGGAGCAAGCCCGGTGGACACTGAGGGAAGAACATTCCAGGCAGAGGGAAGAGCAAGTGCGGAAGCCTGGGGCGGCAGTGTGCTTGGAGAGTTTGAGGCAAAGTAAAGCAGTGTGAGCAGGGAGAAGCTGCAGATGAG
>NW_027970526.1:0-207 GCF_054177405.1 Leptonychotes weddellii
TTTAAAGATTATTTATTTATTTATTTATTTATTTATTTATTTATTTGAGAGAGAGAGAGCACAAGCAAGGGGAGCAGCAGAGGGAGAGGGAGAAGCAGGCTCCCCGCTGAGCAGGGAGCCCACAACCCCTGGATCACAACCTGAGCCGAAGGCAGATGCTCAACCAATTGAGCCACCCAGGCGCCCATATTGAATTGTTACTTAAGC
>NW_027970527.1:0-207 GCF_054177405.1 Leptonychotes weddellii
CAAACTTAGTTACTTTGACACTATATACTTAAAGAGGCTTAGTCAATTAGTAACTCTTGCTAAACCTAGGTTAATAAGCAGACCTACACATAAAAAGAACAACCTTTTTGTCATCAAGACTGTTTAGAAATTTATCAAAATGAGAGAGTACTGTTAGTAAAAGTTAAATATTTAAGTATCTAAGGCAAGGATAGGCAAAACTTTTTA
>NW_027970528.1:0-207 GCF_054177405.1 Leptonychotes weddellii
GTGGGTATTGAGGAGGGCACATTCTGCATGGAGCACTGGGTGTTATGCACAAACAATGAATCATGGAACACTTTATCTAAAACTAATGATGTAATGTATGGGGATTAACATAAGAATAAAAATAAATTAAAAAAAAAAAGAAAGAAAAGCTCTGAAAACCTAGTTGCAGTTATCCTCTTGTAAGACACATTACATTTATAAGGGAAA
>NW_027970529.1:0-207 GCF_054177405.1 Leptonychotes weddellii
CCCCAGAATCTCTTCTACCTGCTCCCCCCTCAAACTGCTGCGCATCACCCGACTATAGCTTCCCAGCCACTGCTTTGTGGTCTTCCTCCAGCCTTGGGACCACACCGTGCACACAAGTGGCTTTTCTAGATCACTTCCTGCGCTAGGAAAGTGCCTCTCCTCTGAGCCGCTCTCCTCCCAGCGGGTGAAAGGTGCGTTTCCTCCCCG
>NW_027970530.1:0-207 GCF_054177405.1 Leptonychotes weddellii
GCTCAAAAATGCTACATGGGAAGCTTCTAGGGGCAGCTATTCTTTTTTATTTATTTATTTTTTATTTTTTTAATATGTTATGTTAATCACCATACATTACATCATTAGTTTTTGAGGTAGTGTTCCATGATTCATTGTTTGTGTATAACACCCAGTGCTCCATGCAGAACGTGCCCTCTTTAATACCCATCACCAGGCTCACCCTTG
>NW_027970531.1:0-207 GCF_054177405.1 Leptonychotes weddellii
GCACAAACAATGAATCATGGAACACTTCATCTAGAACTAATGATGTAATGTATGGGGATTAACATAAGAATAAAAAAAAAAGAAAAAAAAAAAGAAAGATATTAAAAATCAAAAAGAAAAAAATAATCATCCCAGAAATAATTTAACATAGCTCTTCCCCATCACTACATATATGATTTCTGTATATATTATTTGTACATACATTAT
>NW_027970532.1:0-207 GCF_054177405.1 Leptonychotes weddellii
TTTTTTTAAAGATTTTATTTATTTATTTGACAGAGACAGAGACAGCGAGAGCAGGAACACAAGCAGGGGGAGTGGGAGAGGGAGAAGCAGGCTTCCTGCTGAGCCGGGAGCCCGATGTGGGACTCGATCCCAGGACCCTGGGATCATGACCTGAGCCGAAGGCAGTCGCTTAACCAACTGAGCCACCCAGGCGCCCCATGGGGGACC
>NW_027970533.1:0-207 GCF_054177405.1 Leptonychotes weddellii
GGTGGGTGGGGTGGGGAGGAGGAGGAGTTGTTTAATGGTTATAGAGTTCCAGTTTTGCAAGATGAAAAAGTTTTGAGGATCTCTTTCACAACAATGTGATTATATATATATTTTTAAAGGTTTATTTATTTGAAAGAGACAAAGAGCTCACATGAGCAAGTGGGAGAGGAAGAGAGAGAATCTTAAGTAGGCTCCACACACAGCACA
>NW_027970534.1:0-207 GCF_054177405.1 Leptonychotes weddellii
TTTTTTTTTTTATTCTTATGTTAATCCCCATACATTACATCATTAGTTCTAGATGAAGTGTTCCATGATTCATTGTTTGTGCATAACACCCAGTGCTCCATGCAGAACGTGCCCTCCTCAATACCCACCACCAGGCCAACCCATCCTCCCACCCCCCCTCCCCTCTAGAACCCCCAGCCTGTTTTTCAGAGTCCATCATCTCTCATG
>NW_027970535.1:0-207 GCF_054177405.1 Leptonychotes weddellii
GCTCAGCATAACACCCTCCAGTTCCATCCACATTTGTGCAAATGGCAAGATTTCATTCCTTTTTAATTGTGCCCAATTTTTAAAATACTAACAAATAATCCAACAGAAACTGTTCTTGTACAGGTCTCCATATGCAAGCATAAAGGATTTTCTTTGTGTTTCGTAGAACTAACCCATTACACTAAAGAAACATCATTGCATGACTGT
>NW_027970536.1:0-1127 GCF_054177405.1 Leptonychotes weddellii
TTTTTAAAGATTTATTTATTTATTTGAGAGAGCGAGAATGAGAGAGAGAGAGAGAGTACATGAGAGGGGGGAGGGTTAGAGGGAGAAGCAGGCTCCTCGCCGAGCAGGGAGCCCGATGCGGGACTCGATCCAGGGACTCCAGGATCATGACCTGAGCCGAAGGCAGTCGCTTAACCAACTGAGCCACCCAGGCGCCCCTGGGACTCATGCCTTTTTAAAAGAAGAGGCACTGGGGTGCCAGGGGGTGCAGTCGGTTAGGCAAACGACTCTTGGTTTCAGCTCGGGTCGTGATCTCCGGGTCTTGGGATCAAGCCCTGAGCCAGGCTCCATGCTCAGTGCTGAGTCTGAGTAAGACTCTTTCTCCCTCTCCCTCTGCCCCTCTCCCCACTCTCTCTCTCTCTCAAATAAATTCTTTTAAAAAATAATAAATACAAGAAGAGATACCAGGGAGCTCGCTCTCTTTCCTTGTCCTCCACGTGAGGACACAGACAGAAGGTGGCCTTCGGCAGGCCAGGAGGAGGGTCCTCCCTAGCCCCTGTCCACACTGGCACCCTGATCTGGGACTTTCAGCCTCCAGAACTGTGAGAAGTAAATGTCGCTGAAGCCACCCAGCCGGTGGCACTTTGTGATGGCAGCGCAAGCCAACTGAGATGCAGCAGACTTGCTCAGCACCCCCGTCTCTCTCGAGGCCCCTTCCCAGATGGAGCTTTTTCTCTGTGCCATACTGTTATCTGAATCTCCATCTAGTTTGGTTGTTGATGTGTTCCCTACTAGAATATGAGCTCCGTGGGGATGAGATTTTGTCTTGTTCGCTGCATATGCCCAGGACCTAGGAGAGGGCCTGACGCTCTGTATGCGCTGTGGGAAGGGTGGCAAGAATGAAGGAAGCCAGGCCGGGTTGCTGTCGAGGGCCCTGTGCTCAGAGAATCCCCCAGCCCTATCCCACTGCAGGCCGCCCCCACCTGTAGCTGGGGCAGGCGCTCGTGGCCCAAGGTTAGGGCAGGAATCTGAAACTCTGGCCTTTGTCCTGGCTCTGAGGTGGCCTCAAGGTCCCTCTCCAGGTCTGGGCCAAGGTTTGCTCAGCTGTGGTATCTGGGCCAGAGTCCTGCCTGTGCCCTTCTGTGCAC
>NW_027970537.1:0-207 GCF_054177405.1 Leptonychotes weddellii
CAGAGGGGAGCCTGCTTCTCCCTCTCCCACTCCCCCTGCTTGTGTTCCCTCTCTCCCTGTGTCTCTCTCTGTCAAATAAATAAAATCTTTAAAATAAAAAATAAAAGAATTGGGAATGGGGATGGGGTGCTGAAGTAAAAGGAACTAAATAAGGAGAAGCAAATAAGCCAGGAGGGATGGGCTAAGAGGAAATGGAAGGGCAGGGAG
>NW_027970538.1:0-207 GCF_054177405.1 Leptonychotes weddellii
AAAAAAAGAAAGAAAGAAAGAAAGAAAGAAAGAAAGAAAGAAAGAAAGAAAGAAAGAAAGAAAGAAAGAAAGAAAGAAAGAAAGAAATTCCCAGTAGGGCAGGAACACAGAAATCATTTTATGATTTTCATTATGCAAAAAACATGGGACCTGGAGGGTCGAAAAATTATGCAGCGACAGTAGGATGCCATGAAACTGCAGGGTCTT
>NW_027970539.1:0-207 GCF_054177405.1 Leptonychotes weddellii
CCAGATCATTACCCTAGTCACCAGGAAGAAAGGGATTATCTTTTCATCATACTTGGGAGCCTCACATGAGACTCTACGTCAGATTCCATTTTCACTCATTATCCCACCAGACTGTTTATCTCAGTCTTAGGATACTGCAACTGCCTTCCAGTCTCTTGGAATTCTTAGCCATTGTGTATGCTGATACCAGATTAATCTTCACAAAAT
>NW_027970540.1:0-207 GCF_054177405.1 Leptonychotes weddellii
ATCCCAGGACCCTGGGATCATGACCTGAGCTGAAGGCAGACGCTTAACGACTGAGCCACCCAGGCGCCCCCTCTATGTTGAATTTAAAGGTGGCCTTAACTGTAAAGAATTGGAAGTTAATAGAATCATGAAACGGAACTTCGTTTTCTCTTCAGATTTTGACACTAGGCATATTTGGAAACAGGAGTAAAATGCAACTTCCTGTGT
>NW_027970541.1:0-207 GCF_054177405.1 Leptonychotes weddellii
ATTGAGGAGGGCACGTTCTGCATGGAGCACTGGGTGTTATGCACAAACAATGAATCATGGAACACTTCATCTAAAACTAATGATGTAATGTATGGGGATTAACATAAGAATAAAAAAAAAAAAAAAAAAGAATTGCTGCAGCAACCTAATTGTTTCCCAGCCTCCAGTGTTGTTCCTTCCATCATCTTCCATACTGTAACCAGAGAG
>NW_027970542.1:0-207 GCF_054177405.1 Leptonychotes weddellii
TCTTTGTGGCGTCAAACTCCACACACAAACATTCTTTAAAAATCAATTCAGATAAAAAGCTTCCGTACAGCAAAGGAAACAGTCAACAAAACTAAGAGGCAACCCACAGAATGGGAGAAGATATTTGCAAATGACACTACAGATAAAGGGCTGGTATCCAAGATCTATAAAGAACTTCTCAAACTCAACACCCAAAAAAACAAATAA
>NW_027970543.1:0-207 GCF_054177405.1 Leptonychotes weddellii
TAAGAATAAAAAAAAAAAAAGAAAAAAGAAAGAAAAGTCATCCCTGAAATGCACAGTGAAGGGTTTTAGAAAGAATTGGTTTGCCTGCAGAGACAAGGGAGCAATGCAATTTAGTCCCTGTGTAAAAAGTGTCAGCCAGAGGGAATGATGGGGTGTCTTTGAGCAGTCCCAGCAAATTGAACAAAGAATGCGAAACAGATTATGTTG
>NW_027970544.1:0-207 GCF_054177405.1 Leptonychotes weddellii
GAAGATGTGGTATTCAGGGTCAGATGTGGCTATCACTGCACACACTCCTAAAGATGCTGCTTTTTAAAGAAGATGTGGTATATATATACAATGGAATATTATGCAGCCATCAAAAGGAATGAGATCTTGCCATTTGCAACGACGTGGATGGAACTGGAGGGTATTATGTTGAGTGAAATAAGTCAAACAGAGAAAGACAGGTATCAT
>NW_027970545.1:0-207 GCF_054177405.1 Leptonychotes weddellii
GTGGCTGCGGGGGGCCGAAACCGGTGGTGATGGACTAGTGCTTGGCCCCCGTGGCCGTGTTACGGTCCCAGGAGATCCCGGTGACCTATGTCTCGGCCCCGCCAGGCGGCGCGGCTATTTTCTCATCTGAAATGAGCCCTTTTTGCTGTCATTTAGGTGGCACGTTGTAGTTCGGTGGTTTTTTCAAGAGAGATGGGTCTCTGGGCG
>NW_027970546.1:0-207 GCF_054177405.1 Leptonychotes weddellii
GATTTATCACCTTGCATAAAAACATAGTATGGCAACATACGATGGAAGAGAACAACGAGCCCTTCATAACTTTCATAATTTTCGTTAAAAGTATTACGAAAGTCAGCAGATTTTCGATAAAACCAAGCATCGAAATAGGACGCATATCCCGATCCATAACTATCTACTTCGAGTTTATGTAAAGTTTTAGTTCTATGTCCTATCTCA
>NW_027970547.1:0-1127 GCF_054177405.1 Leptonychotes weddellii
ATCTTCCTCTCCCCATTGTTCTACCTGTAACCTGTTCCTCAGCCTTAAGTAGACCTGATAACAGTTGTCACCCCCACCTCCTCCTACTCCACGCTACCATTGAATGCTTACTATGTGCCCAGCACTTATGCTAAGTACCATACGTGGATTGATTAATTCTCGCAGCAACCCTAAAGCAATAGTAACAGTTTTTTTTTTTAATCCCTTGTTCCTTCATTTTCTTCCTCTATTCTCTTTCTGTCCAAACCAACTTTACTGCATGAATCAAACAGTTCTGCATGTCCGCTACCGCCAGAGTCCTCCTCTGAGGAATGTGGTTACTTTCTGGGGGTTTCTTGCTTTGCCCTAGGTTATGTGACTGAACGATTCTTCTGGCGCTAACAGTTTAGTTCCGGAAATGGGTCCCAAGCCCAAAGTGGCTATGGACCGGTTGGACACAGAACAACCAACCACCCACATACGAGCCTGTGAGAGTCTGTCCAATAGGGATGCTCCATATTGGATAGTGACAACATCAGCCAATCAGATTTTCTCTGGAGGTTCCAAGGCCAGGTGCACGCTGGGACAAGGGAAGAGATGACAAATAAGAACCACAATAACTGTGTGCACCCGGATGTGTGCTTACCTAATGCCAGGGGCTCTCCCCAACACTTCTCAAGTTTTACCTAATTTAATCTTCCAGCAGTCTTACAACATAGATATTATTCACAACCCCAACTTTAAGATGAGAAAACAGAGGCTTGAGCAGGTTAATCAACTGCTGGATCATCCAGCCATCGTAAGGAGGAGATCCAAACCCAGGCAGTGTGACTTAAGAAACTGTCTTCCATATTTAAAATTAAAAAAGATACCAGATGGTTGCTAGGGGTTGGGAGGCAGGGGATGAATAGGCAGAGCACAGAGGATGTTTAGGGCAATGAGATTGCTCTGTATGATACTGTAATGGTGGATACATGTCATTTTACATTTGTCCAAACCCATGAACTATACAACATCGAGAAACACTAATGTAAATTGTGAACTTTGGGTGATTATGCTGTGTCAGCAAGGTGCCTTGGCTGCAACAAATGTATCACTTTAGTGGAGGATGCTGATAATGGGGGAGGCCATGCATACATGGGCTGGGC
>NW_027970548.1:0-207 GCF_054177405.1 Leptonychotes weddellii
GTAGATCTGGGTTCTGACTCACTATCCCTTGGTTCTGCTTTCTCAGTGTTGACACATTCCCAAGCTGCTTCTCTTGTGGTCCCATGATGGCATCCAGCCAGGAAAAAACAGAGAATTGTTGCCCCAGTGTTCTCAACTAAAGTCCCAATATTCAGGTGAATGGCACCAGCTCAGGTCATAAGAACACTCCTGAGATAATTACTGGGA
>NW_027970549.1:0-207 GCF_054177405.1 Leptonychotes weddellii
AGAAAAATGGAATATAACTATTGCTGGAGATTCTTTCAATCCACCATTGTGCTCAGTAGAGAAGAGAGAACATTGCAGAATTCTAAAAGATGATTTCCCATCCCAGACACTGTTGACCAACAGCCCCTTCAGAACATGCAGGAGTTTCAAATATTCACATCCTAACTTGCACTTCCAAGTACTACCGATACAATGGTAAAGACGAAA
>NW_027970550.1:0-207 GCF_054177405.1 Leptonychotes weddellii
TGGTCTAGAGGTGCTGTGTGTGCGTGCCAGCCACAGGGCGAAGCAAACAGACGACTGACGCTGGGAGCCAGGACTTTTGGCATGAGACAGACATGCATGTATAAACTCAAAAATTTAGGAAAGACTCTAGAACAGTAAAGCTGCACTGGAAATACCAGTATGAGCTTGGATATGTGTTCTCATGTAAAAAAAAAAAAAAGGTAAGAA
>NW_027970551.1:0-207 GCF_054177405.1 Leptonychotes weddellii
CTGGTGGGGGGTATTGAGGAGGGCACATTCTGCATGGAGCACTGGGTGTTATGCACAAACAATGAATCATGGAACACTACATCTAAAACTAATGATGTAATGTATGGGGATTAACATAAGAATAAAAAAAAGAAATAAAAAAAAAACTGCTCCCTACCTCACCTCATAGTGATGAGAATGAAATATGGGAGCATGTGCTCTAATATA
>NW_027970552.1:0-207 GCF_054177405.1 Leptonychotes weddellii
TGGTCTACAGGTGCTGTGTGTGCGTGCCAGCCACAGGGCGAAGCAAACAGACGACTGACGCTGGGAGCCAGGACTTTTGGCATGAGACAGACATGCATGTATAAACTCAAAAATTTAGGAAAGACTCTAGAACAGTAAAGCTGCACTGGAAATACCAGTATGAGCTTGGATATGTGTTCTCATGTAAAAAAAAAAAAAAGGTAAGAA
>NW_027970553.1:0-207 GCF_054177405.1 Leptonychotes weddellii
TCTTCTTCTTCTTTTTTTCTTAACATATATTGCATTATTTGTTTCAGAGGTACAGATCTGTGATTCAACAGTCTTGCCCAATTCACAGCGCTCACCATAGCACATACTTGTTTTCCTTTTGAAGGGAAGGTTTCTCCATTGGCAGGGAGAGGGGGGAGATTCCATTTAGAAATAAACTCAGAAGTTTTCTGTTCTTCTTAGAAAGGT
>NW_027970554.1:0-207 GCF_054177405.1 Leptonychotes weddellii
CCCTGTGATCCCCCATGAAGAACACACCTGCCCAGATGCACATGAGCCCCCCGCGGCCCTGCGTTAAAGGGAATGGCACGGGGCATGTGGACCACCTCGGAGACAGCAGAAGGAGAAGGGGATGCCAGGTGCAGGGACACACGGACACACTTACGGACTGACAGGGTCACTGACTGGGACATGATGGAATTTCAGGACCTGGACACG
>NW_027970555.1:0-207 GCF_054177405.1 Leptonychotes weddellii
GACCAGATCTAGACTTAGTGGCTGCTTCCTGGGGAGTCAGGTTCCAAGCTGGCTGGGGGCATTGGGGATTGAGGCAAATGCCCACAGACTCCAGGTATCCAAACATGGGCAGCTGTCTGAAACAGAGGCTGTACAGAAGCAGCAGCCCCAGGCACCACCAGGGGATCCAGGCACTGTATCCCTGAGAAGGTTCCCCTGCGCAAGTTG
>NW_027970556.1:0-207 GCF_054177405.1 Leptonychotes weddellii
AGTCCATAGTCTCTCATGGTGCGTCTCCCCCTCCGATTTCCCCCCCTTCATTTTTCCCTTCCTGATATCTTCTTTTTTTTTTTTTCTTAACCTATATTGCATTATTTGTTTCAGAGGTACAGATCTGTGATTCAACAGTCTTGCACAATTCACAGTGCTCACCATAGCACATACCCTCCCCAATGTCTATCACCCAGCCCCCCCCCC
>NW_027970557.1:0-207 GCF_054177405.1 Leptonychotes weddellii
TATTTATTGGCATAAGTATATGATTTTCACTTTTCATTCTGTTAATGTGATGTATCACATTAATTGATTTGCATGAGATGAACCATTCTTGCATTCCAGGGATAAATCTCCTTTAGTCGTACTGTATGATCCTTTTAATGTGCTGCTGAGTTTCATTTCCTAGTATTTTGTTGAGGATCTTTGCATCTATTTTCATCAGGGGTAATG
>NW_027970558.1:0-1127 GCF_054177405.1 Leptonychotes weddellii
TTTTTTTTTTTAAAGATTTTATTTATTTATTTGAGACAGAGAGAATGAGAGACAGAGAGCGTGAGAGGGAGGAGGGTCAGAGGGAGAAGCAGACTCCCTGCCAAGCAGGGAGCCCGATGCGGGACTCGATCCAGGGACTCCAGGATCATGACCTGAGCCGAAGGCAGTCGCTTAACCAACTGAGCCACCCAGGCGCCCCCTGCTTAACTTTTAACTTTAATACTCATGTTGTATTAAATGAGTACATCTCGAATATCGAGATGAGTACATCTAGAATAACAATGATGGTTAATTTTATGTATCAATTTGACAGGGGTCAGATATTTGGTCAAATGTTCCTCTGGGTGTTTGCATTAGGGTGTTTCTAGGTGAGATCAACATTTGAATTGGGCCCAATATGGGTGGGCCCCATCCAATCTGTTGAAGATTGGAATGGAAGAAAACACTGGGCAAGAAAGAATTCTTTCTCTCTGCCAGTCTTTGAGCTGGGACATCAGTTCTCCATGGCCTTCACACTTGGAATCAGACTAGAACTTACACCATCAACCCTCCTGGCTCTCCAGCCTACTGACTGCATATCTTGGCCTTCTTGGTCTCCATAATTGCATGAGCCAATTCCTTATAGTAAATGTAAATGTAAATATAAGCATATCCTTTTGGTTCTTAAAAAAAAAATAGAACCCAGACTAATACAGGCAGCCCTAGGAAACTAATAGAAGGTAGAGTCATTGGAAAGCACAAAATAAGATGCCAAACTTAACACAAATATATCATAAAATATAAGTGGTTAAAAGCTTCTGTGAACCAACAAAGATATAGTCAGGCTTTTTTCCTTTTAATTTCAATTATGCTGTTTTTAAGAAAAACATCTAAAACAGAGGACCACTAAAAAAATTGAACTTAGAAGTTTGGAGAAATAACCAAAGGAAGCTGATGTGGCTACATTAATGGCAGATAATATATTCTACCCTACTGTTTTCCCGGAGATAAGATGATCACTTCACAGTGATAAAAAATTGAATTCATCAGAAAGATACAATTTTTAAAGGTATATGCATTTAGTATTATATCCTCAAAATAGAAAAATAAAATTGGACACATTTTACAGAGAAAGAGACAAACCTTCC
>NW_027970559.1:0-207 GCF_054177405.1 Leptonychotes weddellii
AAGGATCTTTTGTGTCCGTGAGTTTGTATCTACTATTTTATAAATATCTACACTCCTCAGATAAAAATATGAGCGCTGTGAATTGTGTAAGATTGTTGAATCACAGACCTGTACCTCTGAAACAAATAATACATTATATGTTAAAAAAAAGAAGAAGAAGAAAAAGATAGTAGGAAGGGAGAAATGAAGGGGGGGAAATTGGAGGGG
>NW_027970560.1:0-207 GCF_054177405.1 Leptonychotes weddellii
TATATATTAACTAACTTGATTTAAATAAAACCTTGAAATTAATTTGATTAATAATAAATAGACAAACTACAGTGTCTTACACAAACAAACAAACAAAAAAAACCAAATAAGAAAATGCATAGTGGGGGGCGGAGCAAGATGGCGGAGGAGTAGGAGACCTGGATTTCGTCTCCTCTCAGGAATTCAGCTGGATAGGGATCAAACCAT
>NW_027970561.1:0-207 GCF_054177405.1 Leptonychotes weddellii
TATATAAGAAAGTATCAGCATAGGGGCACCTGGGTGTCTGACTCTTGGTTTTGGCTCAGGTCATGGTCTCAGGGTCATGGGGCCGCACTCAGCGTGGAGTCTGCTTAGGACTCTCTTTCCTTCTCCCTTTACCCCTCCCCCTGCGTTCTCTCTCTCTCTCTCTCTCAAATAAATAAACAAAATCTTAAAAAAAAAAAAAAAGAAAGT
>NW_027970562.1:0-207 GCF_054177405.1 Leptonychotes weddellii
ACAAAATGTTTTATGGAGAGGGGGCTTTAGCTAGGATTGGAGAAGACTTTTCCTTTTCAAGCAAACTTTAAACTAAAATTTAAATGGTGTTAGGGAGACATTTATCCCAAAAAGCAAGAGAGGAGAACAAACGGGAAGAGCAGCACGTGCAAGGGCCCTGGGGGAGGAGGAGTTAGTGGTTTTTGTGGGGTTTTAAAAATTTTTTAT
>NW_027970563.1:0-207 GCF_054177405.1 Leptonychotes weddellii
GTTTCCCCAGTGGCTGTCAGAGATGTAAGGATTTGAAAGAGCAAACCAAACACCTTGCCTTTGGCCTTGACTTTGTGTTACAACTCTACGGGCTTCACTGTGTCAACAGTTTAGTATAAAGAGCCCGAGCGGTAGCAAATGCTCAGCCAGGGTAGCAATGGTGCTGAAATGCCCGAGCTGGGATGCACGGCGTCTGACACGCTGAAC
>NW_027970564.1:0-207 GCF_054177405.1 Leptonychotes weddellii
TGGAAACTCCTTCTCTCTTAGTTGGCAAGTTTCCTTTCTTTAAAGCCTAGCTGCACCCACATCATGCTGAGCACCCTTTCTTTTTATTTATTTATTTATTTTTATTCTTATGTTAATCCCCATACATTACATCATTAGTTTTAGATGAAGTGTTCCATGATTCATTGTTTGTGCATAACACCCAGTGCTCCATGCAGAACGTGCCCT
>NW_027970565.1:0-207 GCF_054177405.1 Leptonychotes weddellii
CCCAGGGCGCCTGGGTGGCTCAGTTGGTTAAGCAACTGCCTTCGGCTCAGGTCATGATCCTGGAGTCCCGGGATCGAGTCCCGCATCGGGCTCCCTGCTCGGCAGGGAGTCTGCTTCTCCCTCTCCCACTCCCCGTTTGTGTTCCCTCTCTCTCTGTGTCTTTCTCTGTCAAATAAATAAATAAAATCTTTAAAAAAAAGAATGCAG
>NW_027970566.1:0-207 GCF_054177405.1 Leptonychotes weddellii
GCAGGGGTAGTGGGAGAGGGAGAAGCAGGCTTCCCGCGGAGCAGGGAGCCTGATGCGGGGCTCGATCCCAGGACTCTGGGATCATGACCTGAGCCGAAGGCAGATGCTTAACGACTGAGCCACCCAGGCGCCCCTCCTATATGTGGAATCTTAAACAAGCTCATAGAAAGAATTGATTGGTGTTTGTCAGAGATTCCGGCGGGGGGG
>NW_027970567.1:0-207 GCF_054177405.1 Leptonychotes weddellii
GCCATCTTGCCGGGGATCGTCCATTTTTTTCTAAGTTTAAGAAAAGCTAGGCAGATTTCTTGTAGGAAATACTTTAAATATTCAGATGCTTCATTCAAAGGGAAGTTATTCTATAGCTGCACTGTGAGACATTCCAGTGACTTGAAAGGAAGAATCTAACACAATAGGACCAAGCCACTAAAATCAGTGCCGCCTGAATAATCTTAA
>NW_027970568.1:0-207 GCF_054177405.1 Leptonychotes weddellii
TTCTTTTATCCACCCATGTGTTAGTTTTACCTGCACTAGACTTTCACATAAATGGAATCATCGTGTAGACTCTCTTTTGTGTAAAGCTTCTTTCACTCAGCATACTGTTTTTGAGATTCATCCATGTTATGTGAGCCAACAACCTGTTCCTTTTTATTGCTAAGTAGTATTCCATTGTGTAAATATATTAAAACTTGTTTATTCATT
>NW_027970569.1:0-1127 GCF_054177405.1 Leptonychotes weddellii
GTGTCTATGATCTCTCTTCTCCCACTAGGATCTCAGCCCCTGAGAGCAGTCTCTTGTCTGTCATGCTTACTGCTCTAGCTTAATGCCTCACACAGAAGAAATCATCAGTATTTGACAAAAAAGGCATTGCTTCAACTGTCCTCTGATTTTTCTTTCTTCATTTTTTAAAAATGATTTTATTTATTTATTAGAGAGGGAGTGGGGGGGTGCAGAGAGAGAGGGCAAAGCAGACTTCCTGCTGAGCAGGGAGCCCGAAGCGGGGCTCCATCCCAGGGCCCTGAGATCATGACCTGAGACGAAGGCAGACACTTAACCGACTGAGCAGCCCAGGTGCGCCTGGCTTTGCTTTCCTCATATCCCATAACCTCATCTTTACCACCAGAGAGAAACGTCCACATAGGAAGGGGCTTTGGTTAGCTTGTTCTCCACGTATCAGACGTTCTCAAAGCTTAGTAGCCAGAAGCAGCATTTGTATCTGTGGGAACTTGTTAGAAAGCCAAGTTCCCAGATTTTCCCCAGAGCTGATGAGACAGCAACCCTGGGAGTGGGGCCAGCAAGCTGTCCTCTAACAAGCCTCCAGGTGATTTCAATGCACACTCAGTTAGAAGCACTGCTCCGTATCCTCAGGACATGATTCCATGCTTGCCACTTGAGTATGAATGAACCAGATGGATGCTCCTTTCTGCCTAGAAGGCCTGGGTATCAGGCAGGGAGGGCCACTTCCCCTCCTTCTTCCAAAGAGCCTCAGTTTCGTTCCAGTCTCCCCCTCCTCGTTGCCTTGTGCTCCAGGGAAGGCCGACTTTCTCTCTAGTCTCAGGGATCAGGTCTTGATTCTACCACACTAGTCCTGAGGGTCCCAGCCTCTTAGTAATGATTAGTTTGGGGCTGGGAATACAGCCAGTTCTTTGTGGCTCTGAGAGTCTTTAACAGTGCAGATCAGCTTCCCCAATAACGTTTTGATTGAGCTGAAAAGTGAGTTGTTGATTTCAGAAAACTGTGTGTTGGGGATAAAGGTGGAATCGGGCATTTCAGGAAGAGAATATTTGCAAAGGCCTGGAGGCTGGAGAGGTCTCTGGGAGATCACTGAGGCGGGAGGAGACTGTGGCGGGTCATCTGCGAGTCAGGCG
>NW_027970570.1:0-207 GCF_054177405.1 Leptonychotes weddellii
TTTTTTTTTAAGATTTTTATTTATTTATTTATTTATTTGACAGAGAGAGACACAGCGAAAGAGGGAACACAAGCAGGGGAAGTGGGAGAGGGAGAAGCAGGCTCCCCGCAGAGCAGGGAGCCCGATGCGGGACTCGATCCCAGGACCCTGGGATCATGACCTGAGCTGAAGGCAGTCGCTTAACCAACTGAGCCACCCAGGCGCCCT
>NW_027970571.1:0-207 GCF_054177405.1 Leptonychotes weddellii
GGTCATCTCAGTCGGCTGCAGTCAGCTTCTGTCCTGTTCTCAGGATGCTCCCCCCAAGACTCCAACATAGCCTGACCCCCAGGAAAAAGAGGCCAGGGCAGCACATTTCACCCTCTGAGTTTGTCATCCAGATATAGCCCTTCAAAATTCACGGTCCTAGCATCCCTTCAGTACGTTAGGAATGTCTGAAAGGCTGCCCGCCAGCTT
>NW_027970572.1:0-207 GCF_054177405.1 Leptonychotes weddellii
TCCTAGGTGAACAAACCTTCAAAAAGCAAGAAATGGATACAGGATCTAGTTACAATGTAGCTGTAAAGTGCTGCCTTGTCTTTGCCCCCTGCTCAAAATAAAGCTGTTACCTTTCTAGCCCTGTCCGCCATGGTGCTTAGCAGCCAGGGATGCATGGTCTCAGACATGTTTACCAAGTAAAACACTGACTTGAGGGGCGTCTGGGTG
>NW_027970573.1:0-207 GCF_054177405.1 Leptonychotes weddellii
TGCTAATGTTGTATGACACTGATACCAAGTTCTGGGTCCTCTCTCACCTTCAGGTTAAATAATTCACTAGAAGGACTCACAGAACTCACTGAAAGCCATTACACTCATGGTTACAGTTATTACAGTGAAAGGATACAGATTAAAGACAGCAGAGGGAAGAAACACACAGGGCTGGATCCAGGAAGAGTTCCAAGTATGAACTTCTAG
>NW_027970574.1:0-207 GCF_054177405.1 Leptonychotes weddellii
AAATCTCACCAACTCAATGAGCATAAGGAAAAAATATAGTAATTTTGAATATAGTTGTGTAAGGTCTTGGGTAACTTAAAAAATTACATTTTAGTTTTCTTCCCTATAAAATTACCACCACCTACCTCATAAGGTTGTCATGAGGATCAAATGAGTGCCTAGCTCAGGGGATGTGCTTCTTAAGAACTTAATTTACTTCTTTCAATG
>NW_027970575.1:0-207 GCF_054177405.1 Leptonychotes weddellii
GGAGGGATGGGGTGGCTGGGTGATAGACATTGGGGAGGGTATATGCTATGGTGAGCGCTGTGAATTGTGTAAGATTGATGAATCACAGACCTGTACCTCTGAAACAAATAATATATGTTTAAAAAAGAGAGAGAGAGAAGATAGTAGGAAGGGAAAAATGAAGCGGGGGGGGAAATGAACCCTGAGAGACCATGGACTCTGAGAAAC
>NW_027970576.1:0-207 GCF_054177405.1 Leptonychotes weddellii
CTCCCCCGTGCGCACACGGGGTCGTTCCACCTTGTGACCCTCAGGGCGCCGGGCCGGCCTGCTCTGCTGCCCTGGGACCACGTGGCCTGGGGGGCGGTGGCACCACGCCGTCTGTGGCCCCGGCAGCCTTGCCGCTCTCAGACCGCGTGCGGACACCTCCTGCCCGCCGCGCGCTCCTCGCCGCGCGCTCCTCGCCGCGTGCTCCTC
>NW_027970577.1:0-207 GCF_054177405.1 Leptonychotes weddellii
CCTGCTCAGCAGGGAGTCTGCTTTGCCCTCTGACCCTCCCCCTCTCATGTGTGCTCTCTCTCTCTCATTCTGTCTCAAAAAAAAAAAAAAAAAAAAGACAGAGAACAGGAAATTAGATGTTTTAAATTCAGAGATTTGTAAAACCGGAGAGGACTATAAGAACCAGGAAGAGACCATCTGATTTCCACACTTGGGGGAATTTGCTTA
>NW_027970578.1:0-207 GCF_054177405.1 Leptonychotes weddellii
GATTCGAGCACGGGGAGGAAAGCAAACAGATTATTTGATCTGTAAATGCTTTGTTAAACCTAAAACGAATTAGAGGAATACATGAAAATGGTTTTAAATTAAAATAAAATCCCCCGTGGATGGGAAGGGGCCGCCGGAGTGGCCACCGCTGGTCCCTCACGCACCTCACCACCGTCTCCCTGTGAGCCTGCTTGTAGGCATCAGATG
>NW_027970579.1:0-1126 GCF_054177405.1 Leptonychotes weddellii
CCTTTTCTTCCTCATTTCTCCTTTTCCTTGTTTCCAGGTGGTAGTATCCTTCAGAGTAAAATCTGGCCAGCATCTAAGCATCCTCAGTCAAGGTTTAATCAGTCTCAACAAAATATCAAGAAGGCAGACGGAGAGGGAGTGTTTTCGACACGGAAGCATGAAATGTCAGCTGATCTCCCAGGGAGTGTTACAGTGACAAACCACACTTACCCTGGATATAACGCTTCTCTCTGCAATAGCAAGAAGGTGAAATTCTTCCGAGATTAACCCTCTGGTCATGACACTTGGGACATCTCGAACAAAATGGGACTCAAAGGTGAACTGTGGGATACCATAAAGAAGGAGTAGAATTGCTTTTTCTTCAGAGCAAGTGGGATTTCTCAATCTCAGCCCCTCTGATATTTGGGGCCAGGTGACTTTTTCGGTTAGAGGACAGCCCTGTGTGTTGTAGGGCGCTTAACAGCACTCCTGGCCTTCAGCCCTAGATGTCAGTAGAACCCTGCCTAGCTGTGACAATCAAAAATGTCCCCAGACACTGCCAACTGTCCCCAGGAAGGTTGGGGTGGAGCAACATCAGCCCTGGACTAGAACCACTGCCCTAGAAGTTGGCCTCAGGTTGACCGCATATGAGAGATATGGATCAGATATTACTGTTGAATTCTAAATACAACATGTAATTAAAACTAGAAACACACTTTTCCCATCTCCAAATGCTCCTTTGTTGCCCCCTTTTTTTCTGCAAATAAATAATCACAACCCTCACTTAGAATTGTCATTTAAAATAGTGATGTTGACAGCATTTGCCTGTGACACAAAGACACAGAGCTTGAAATCTTGTGCTCAGAGTGCACGTGGTGAGCGTTTACACTTTTTAGGAGAATGAGAAGGAATTAGTTGCAGTAAAATGAGCATAAAATAAAATTGGTCCACCATAAAAATAAACGAACTATCTCACATTGCTTGTTTCTTATATAATTATACATGAGGTTATGCACGCTTGTCAATTAATTGATCCCTCTCTAAGGACAAAATCTTCTTCTTCCCCCACATCTCCTTGGCTGTAATACTATGGGGATCCTACCGGGGGTTGCTAACTGGAGCTGAAATGGAGAATTCTCTTCTGTCC
>NW_027970580.1:0-207 GCF_054177405.1 Leptonychotes weddellii
GTTTGCATTCTCTCTCTCTCAAATAAATAAATACCTTTTTAAAACAATTTTTTTAAAATAAACATTAGTGGAGCAGAACTTTTTTTTCCTTTGGGTTAAAAAAAATAAACTCTATAGGTAGAAGTTCTAATCTCTTGTAGTATCTCAAATGGAGCATCTTCAACCTCTCCTCATATATTAAAACTCCCATTTATGTACTCCACTTGA
>NW_027970581.1:0-207 GCF_054177405.1 Leptonychotes weddellii
GCTCAGCATAACACCCTCCAGTTCCATCCACATTTGTGCAAATGGCAAGATTTCATTCCTTTTTAATTGTGCCCAATTTTTAAAATACTAACAAATAATCCAGCAGAAACTGTTCTTGTACAGGTCTCCATATGCAAGCATAAAGGATTTTCTTTGTGTTTCGTAGAACTAACCCATTACACTAAAGAAACATCATTGCTTGACTGT
>NW_027970582.1:0-207 GCF_054177405.1 Leptonychotes weddellii
TAGTTTCATTATGATTGCTTAGATAGGCGTAACTAAGATGAGTAGTCACTTTATCATGAAACCCCAGAAATATTCCCACAATTATAAAGATTGCCATAAACAAAATGAAAGAGAATAGCAGGAGCCAGCTGTGGAGTCTCCTGTTTTCAGGATCGTCCCCCATACTTGGACTTTGTCAAACAGCATGAGTAGCTTGGCTCGCGCCAA
>NW_027970583.1:0-207 GCF_054177405.1 Leptonychotes weddellii
ACTGGGTGTTGTGCACGAACAATGAATCATGGAACACTTCATCTAGAACTAATGATGTAATGTATGGGGATTAACATAAGAATAAAAAAAAAAAAAAAATTGGAGAAAGACTGAGCTCTTTCAATGTATGAATGGTGTTATATTTAGTATTGTATCTTCAGTGTTTGAGGGGAATAATCAGACAGTATATGTTGGATGGATAAACAG
>NW_027970584.1:0-207 GCF_054177405.1 Leptonychotes weddellii
AGCAGGTGCTCCCATCAGTTACTTTCATCAGAGCCCTTATCGCTACATGCTAGAGTTCTCTATACATGAGGCTGTCTCCCCTTCTGCACGGTGAGCACTCTAAAGAGAGAATGTCTTATTATGTTCATGTCCCCAACATCCAGCAAATATTCTGGCACATGGAAAACCTACTTCGAGAATGCTGAATGAACGCACGAATTAATGAAA
>NW_027970585.1:0-207 GCF_054177405.1 Leptonychotes weddellii
GAAAAAAAAAGAAGAAGAAGGTAGCGGGAGGGGAGGAATGAAGCGGGGGAAATCGGAGGGGTGGACGAACCATGAGAGAAGATGGACTCTGAAAAACAAACTGAGGGTTCTAGAGGGGAGGGGAGTGGGAGGATGGGTTGGCCTGGTGGTGGGTATTGAGGAGGGCACGTTCTGCATGGAGCACTGGGTGTTGTGCACGAACAATGA
>NW_027970586.1:0-207 GCF_054177405.1 Leptonychotes weddellii
CGCCTGGGTGGCTCAGTTGGTTAAGCGACTGCCTTCGGCTCAGGTCATGATCCCGGAGTCCCTGGATCGAGTCCCGCATCGGGCTCCCTGCTCGGCGGGGAGTCTGCTTCTCCCTCTGACCCTCCCCCCTCTCATGTGCTCTCTCTCTCTCATTCTCTCTGTCTCAAATAAATAAATAAAATCTTTAAAAAAAAAAAAAGAAATTAA